>NC_133779.1:45364557-45366174 GCF_003597395.2 Chelonoidis abingdonii
TTTGAGCTGGTAGCATACAAAGTCACCAGCTAAAACCTCTCCAGCGTATCATCGGTGATCTACACCCCGTCCTCGACAACAGTCCCTCACTTTCACAGGCCTTGGGTGGCAGGCCAGTCCTCGCCCACAGACAACCTGCCAACCTGAAGCATATTCTCACCAGTAACTGCACACTGCACCATAGCAGCTACCAGCTCAAACCTCACCAATGCATCATCAGTGATGGGCAGGAATGGGGTCCCTAGTCTCTGTTTGCCAGCACCTGGGAGTGGGCGCCATCTCCACTGGCTTGTCCTCCCCCAGCTTGGTGCACAGGCTGTGGGGGGCACCGGGCTGGGCCAGCTCTGCTCCCCGGGGCACTGTCCAGCCGTCCTGAGCCCTGTTCCTGCAGAACAGGCTGCAATGTGAGGTGGGGGTTAGCATGGGGAGTGGCCCAGCTCACAGGCAAAGCCCTAGGGCTGGCAGTGAGGCCTGGGGGGCGCTGGCCCCATGCCCCCAGGAGCTGGACCCACTCAGGCTGGGCACGGGGCTAGCCCAGGGAGGGCAGAGCCCTAAGCCCCATGCGAGGGGCTAGGAGGGGCCAGAGGAGGATGCTGCAGAGGGGCTGGCTGGTGTCGGGGACAGACGGGCAGAGCATGGGGAGCTGAGCGCCAACGGGCTAAGACCCCGGCTCTGCCCCCAGCCTGTGATGCAGGGGATGCAGGGCGAGAGCGGCAGCCCAGGGGCCTCACCACCTGCAGTAGCCAAACATGAGGAAGAGGAGGCAGAAGATGATGCAGGCCATGCCGATGTGGACGCCCACCACGACGCCGGCCAGTGAGCTCTCCTCCCCCGGCCAACAGTGGCACACGGGGTCAGCGTCTGCAGCGGGGGAAAGCACAGAGCGTCCACACTGACCATGATCTACCCACCCCCCACTCAGCCACAGGCAGCCCATGGGCTGGTCCCCCCTGCACCCTCATAAGCAGTCCATGGGCTGCACCCCCCACCCCTCCGGTGCCAGCCACAGGCGGCTCACGGGCCGGGTCCCCCCTGCACCCCACACAGCCCCAGGCAGCCCGCAGACCGGGTTCCCCTTGTAGAACTGATAAATGAAATTAGTTTTAATTGTTCACTTTATTAATGTAACTTCTGTTCACCATTCACTACACTTGCCTACATTGTAACTTCTGTTCTGTTTGAAAACGCTCACTCCATTTTGTAAAAGCTTCCTCCAACCTCCATTTGTGCAAACCCTGCTGTAATCTTATTAGTTTAGGTTAGATGTGTGACTGAGGTGTGTATGGATGATGGACTCAACCTCCAGCCCCAGCCTGTCCTGATGAAACAGAGTTCAAACCCCACCAGCTGAAGCTGCAGGCAAGAGCCCTAACAAAGTAAGAAGTGTTCACTCTAAAAAGAGAAGGTGCAATAGAAGGAAGATCAAAGCCAGGTCCCAGGCTGAAAGTCACGTCTGCAATTGACGGATGATCAATCACCAAACCCAGAGGCAGCCTGACACAGCAAGACCTATAGACTCTGGATTCAAACTAAAGCCTACAAAAAGGATGGGTGAGATGGGAGACTTTGGAGGGTAACATTCTGCTGCCAACATGGAAGGGCATCGGTGCAGGCCCA
>NC_133779.1:45368436-45372140 GCF_003597395.2 Chelonoidis abingdonii
ACCCCCTGCAGCCCAGTGCCCCCTGCTGAGCCCTGCCCCTCCCCTGCAGACCCCCCCGTGAGCCCCACTTCCGCCCCCCTGCAGCCCAGCGCCCCCCGGTGTCTGGCTGGGGCACGGGGGCAGCGCGGGTTCTCCGGCGGAGGGGGGCCTCTTACTGCTGCCCATGGTGGTGGCCAGGACGGGCGCTGAGTCCTGACTGGCCCCCAGCGGCGAGTAGGCGTGGAGGCGGATGTGGTAGGTGGTGGCAGGCGCCAGGCTGGTGACGAGGTGCTGGAAGGTGGTTTTGCTCACGGCCTCCTGCAGCTCCCGGCTGGCAGACTCTGAAACATGCAGGCCCAAGGGGCTGATGAGCTGCTGCCAGGGGCTGGGGTCTCATTGCAGGTCAGGGGCCGGGGGGGATGGAATGGGAGGGGGCTAGGGGCTTGCTCCAGGTCAGGATCAGGGGCAGGGGGCTCACTGCAGGTCAGGGGCAGGGGGGCATGGCATGGGAGTGGGTTGGGGGCTCGCTGCAAATCGGGGAGGGGGCATGGAATGGGGGTGCTGGGGACTCGCTGCGGGTGAGGTTCAGGGCGGGGAGCATTGAATGGGAAGGGGCTGGGGGGGGTGCAGCCTGGGGGCTTGGCGGGAGGGATCTGGCTGGGAGGGGCTTGCTGGGGGAATGTAAGTGGGGAGAGCCCGGGGGGGAAGCGAGGCCTGGGGTGGGCCGGGCTGCTCACTCCCGCCCTGCGGACATGCAGCACATATCCGATGAGCCCCTCGGTCACCTCTGGGGGGGGCTCCTGCCAGGACCCCTGGATGGAGGTGGTGGAGAGCGCGGTGGCCTGGACGCCCCCGGGGGAGCTGGGCAGCTCCTGGGCCAGGGTGACAGCCAGGTGGGCGCTGGCCTGGTTGGTGCCCGCGCTGTTCTCAGCGATGCACTGGTAGATCGCTTCATCCCCTGCCGCGAGCCCCTGGAGCAGCAGGGTGCTGGGGGGGCCAGAGAGTGAGGGGCTGGGATCGGCCCTGCCCCCTCAGGCACCTGGTTCCTCGCCCTGGGGCCAGTGCCCCATTCCCTGCCCCCCAACCAGCCAGCTTCCCGCCCTAGGGTCAGTGCCCCCTAGAAGGTCAGGGCCCCATGCCCCAGTCCCCACCCTCCCCCCAAGTTAGCCAATTCCCTGCCGTGGGGCTGGACTGGGGCCAGGGCCCCAGTGCCCCTGCTCATCTGTTATTGTGGGTGAGTTTGATGTTCTCTCCCGGCGTCAGGATCTTGCCGTTCTTCAGCCAGACAAGGTGGGGCTCAGGGACGCCCTGTGCCATGCAGGTGAAGCTGGCACTGCTGCCCAGCGGCTTGGACACCAACTGGGGCCACAGCACGAACTCCGGGGGGGCTGCGGGGGAGGGTGTGTTGGGTGGGGAGCAGACTGCCTGCCCCTCCCTCCCATCCCCAGCTCCAGCGTCTCCCTGCTCCCCCACCTGTCCCACCGACCCCCGTGGGGGAAGCCCCACAGTCCCACCCCTGGGCTTGCCACAGTGACCCTCCATGGCCCCAGCAGAGGCCGAACAGGCACCAGCCACACTGCCAAGGCCTGCGCAGAGCCCAGAGCGACCCCAGGTGGGCCGGGCAGCGACCCGTGGCCAACACCCAGCCCCAGTGAGCCGCTGGCACCCCAGAGAGCGGGGCTGGGCCTGGGAAGGGCAGCACAGCTTGGGGGAGCCCCCGCCAAGCTCAGGCACCGGCCCATGGGCCTATTTTGCCTGGATGACTTGCCCATCAAGGCATTGGCCTGGGGCTGGCAGAGCCCCTCGTAGCCCCTGGCTCCCAGCTGCCGAGCACCCCTCCCCCAGCTCCTCTGAGCCCCTCAGCCCCACAGTAGCCGCCCCTTGGCGGCCCTGAGCCAAGCTGGCAAGCCGAGAAAGGCCCACTGAGCTGCTGTGACGGGGCCGCAGCTCATACGCGCAGCAAAGGAACAGCCTGCGGGGCTGCACAATAGCCTGCGGCAGCAGGTTGCAGCCCATCACTCTGCCTGGGGGCAGGGGTCCTGCGTCCTCCCCCCCCACCCCCCGGCCCTCAGCCCTGTGCCACCAGCCGCAGTGAAATGGTGCCACCAGCCAGGGGCTGGGACCTGCCCCTGGGGGGATGCACTGGATTGACCCCCCTCCGCTTGGAACTGGACCCCTGCCCTGCCCCACCATGCAGTGAATTGCACCCCCACCCCCAGCTGGGGTTTGCAGAGAGATGCCCCCAATCCCCAGGGCCCCTCCCCTGCCAGAGCCCTGGGCTCCCTGATCCCAGCGTCACCTGCTGTGGCGTGAAAACGCCCCTAGGAGCAGGCGTGGGGCCCAAACAGCCACCTGGCCAGGCCGGCTGCTGAAGGTGATTTATTCCCACGCCGGCCCTGCCCAGGGGCGAGCGGGGGGGGCTGGGCAGGTTCCCAGCCCCTCTGCAGCCTGGGGAGAGGGTGGGGAAGAGGTCACAGGGAGGGGGCGGGGGGGGTCACCCCCCCACAACCTTTGCCCCATTGCTCAGACACAGCCAAGTGCGAATTCTCCATCCGTCCGTCCCTTGCCCGGCTGCTCCAGGGGCTCGGGGGCTGACTGTCTGTCCAGGCAGTTGTGAGCCATCTGCCCCCCCGGCCTGTCTGTCCGGCTGGCTGGTCCCTGCCCCGTCCTGGGAGAGAAGCAGGTGCCCCTCACTCTCGCCCTGCAGACTCACCCTGCACCATGAGGATGCCCTGGGCTGTGCGGCGCACGCAGGTGCCCGGCCGGTTGGCAGCGCACACGTAGACCCCGGTGTGTTTCATGGAGACGTCCGAGATCATGAGGTTGCTGGTTCCCAGCACCTGGATCCCTTCCACGCCGATGGAGCGTCCATCTGGGGGTGGGGGGAGCCGGGGGTGAGGGGGACAGGGCCATGGCGGTGCAGCCTGTTAGCCAGGGGTCTGTGCACCCCCCAGTCACTCAGCCCCCAGCCCCACTGCCCCTCCCTCCACCCCTTCCCACAGTGCCCCCTACTCAGCTTCTTCAATGTTCACCCCCCCCCAGCCCATGGTACCCTGTGATCTCCCTGGGGTCTTTCCAGTCCCCACCCCCGAAGCTTCCCCCACAAAGTGACCCTACGCCCCAGAGCAGCCTGGCGCCCCCTCACCGAGCCGGCTCCAGGAGACGATGGGCCACGGGTTGCCGGTGGCGATGCACTCCAGGATAGCTGTCTGGTGCACCATGATGGTCAGGTTCTGGGGACCCGACAGGATCATGGGCTCCTTGTAGAGTTTGGGGGCTAAGACTAAGGGGAGAGGGTGATAATGGAGCCTAGGAGTCTGGGCTGCCAGCCCCGCTCATCCCAGCTCTAACCCCCCCCAGACCTCCCTCCCTTTCCAGAGCCGGGGAGAGAACCCAGGAGTCCGGGCTTTCAGCCCCCACCCCCCGGGCTAACCCCTCGACTGGGCTCCTGCTGGCTGCCCCTCACCGGGCCATGGTCTGCACTCATTACTGATGGCCAGCTGGGCCTCCTGGCTGCAGTGGCTGTTGGCGATGTTGCTGGCCACGCAGCGGTAGGCGCCCACATCGGCTCGCCGCACACCCGTGATGTGCAGGATGCCAGCCGGCAGCAGGGTGAACCTGTGGGGGAGCGTGAGGGTCAGGGAGCGGAGCCAGAGCCCAGGGCAGGGGCTAAGCCCGAGGCTGGTGCCTGGGGAGCACAGCGCAGCGCTAGCAGAGCCCCCCCT
>NC_133779.1:45373161-45374309 GCF_003597395.2 Chelonoidis abingdonii
CCCCCCCCCCCCCCCAGTGGGACTGGAGGCCAGACACACCTGCCTCTCCAAGCCCTGCACCCCAAACCCTTGGGGATGGTCAGAGGGGGCTGGGCCCACGTGCAACATCCACCAGTGGGGAGTGGGGCAGTGAGTGCTGGGCTGTGGCACTAAGGGCCGGGCTGCGGCACTAAGGGCCAGGCTGTGGGCTGGTGCATGGGCTGGATCGTAGGCTGGTGGCACCAAAGTCCAGGCCATGAGCTGGTGCATGGGGCCAGGCCGTGGGCTGGTGCACGGGGCTGGGCTGTGGGCTGGTGCACAGGCTGGGCCGTGGGCTGGTGCATGGGGCCGGGCCGTGGGGTGGTGCATGGGGTGAACTGGTGCACGGGCTGGGCCGTCGGCTGGTGCATGGGCTGGGTCATGGGCTGGTGGCACCAAGGGTCAGGGGCTGGTGCACGGGAACGGGCTGTGGGCTGGTGGCACCAAGAGCCAGGTCATGGGCTGGTGGCATCAAGGGCCGGATCATGGGCTGGGCCGTGGGCTGGGCCGGGCCTGGTGCACGGGCTCGGTCATGAGCTGGTGCACGGGCTGGGCCTGGTGCACAGGCTGGTCTGGGGCAGGTGGCACCACGGGCTGGGCCTGTCCTCGACTCACTGGCAAGCTGCACGCAGGCCTTGCGGCTGACCAGCAGCCCGTTGCGGTTCTGGGCGGTGCAGCTGTACTCCCCGACGCTGGTCTGGTTGGTGGCCCCGGCACCAGACCGGTGGCGGAAGCTCTCGATGTGCAGCGAGCCATTGGCCAGCATGGCCGTGTGGCTGTCACTGCCCAGCATGGCCCCGTCCTTGTGCCAGGTGATGGTGATGGGCCGCTGCCCCTCCACCCAGCAGTGCAGCACCAGGGGCTGCTCCCGCACCGGGATCACGTCCGCCGTCTCCAGCAGGAATGCCAGCTCCAAGGGGCAGCCCAGCCCTGTGGGGAGCAGCCATTAGACCTCAGGGGCCAGTGACCACGGCCAGTGCTTCGCAGGCAATGCTCGCAATGGGGCAGGCTTGGGCCTTCCGCCCTGGGCCACTGGGAGCAGGAGCAACCCAGCGTGGGTTTGTTACCCTCTGCTCACACGCCCCCTCCCACCGCACCTCTATCCCCTCCCCACCCTGCACCTCCATCCC
>NC_133779.1:45375859-45378659 GCF_003597395.2 Chelonoidis abingdonii
GGGGGGGGGGCATGACACTGGGGTACAGCTGGAGCACAAGGGCAGCGGTTCAAGGGTTTCCAAGAGGGGCTCTCCATGTGCCCCACAGCTACTCAAACCTGCCCACATCCCCTCAGACCCCCACAGCTCAGCCCCAGAGAGGGACCCAACCAGTTCGCCTGGGGCACCAAGGGAAATGTGGCCGCACACGCACTGACACACCAAGCACACAGCTGCAGTATCTGCCTGTGTGTGGCATGACCCCCCCCCCCTTGGCGTGCAACGCACACACGTACCTTTGCAGTGTGTGCACCCAATGGGCAGGGCAGCCACAAGGGGGCAGTGAGCACCCCCCATGCACATGGCACGACACACCTACATCAGCGTAACAGCTCTGCTGGTGCAATGCACGTGCAGGTGCTTCCATAATGACCAGCTGCACCCCAGCCCCTCCTGGCACTCAAGCAGGCCGGTCCATCTGCCTCGGGGGGTGTTTGCCTCCTGACCCAGCTCATACTCGGATGAGCCCTCAGACATGGCTCTCTGGGTGCCCGGCCCTCTGCCGACATGTGGAAGCCATTTCTGTGCCCTGCCCAGCTCTCGGACTCACTGGACCCTGTGGCAGGGAGTCCCCCAGGCTGCAGTGTGGCTGGGAAAAGGCAGTTCCCTGGGTGTCACCAGAGACCCCTCCCTCAGTGCTAGGGGGAGGGGCTCATGGGCCATTCACTGCCAGGCCCATCTCTGCCTGCGGTGCCCCCAGCCTGGCTCCGGGAGCCCTGGATGCTGGGCAGCCCCTGGCGCCTGTGCCCAGCGTGGGAGGGGCAGCACAAAGTTAACTCTCGGTGACAATGGAGAGGGGGTGCGGGGGGGTACAGGGATTTGCCAGCCTGACATCTTGATTGATGCTGCCTTTCAGCCTGGCCTTAGCAACTGTGCTGGGGGCAGGGGGGCCCGGGGGAGGCCAGGCCCAGCCGGGGAGGGCGCTGGGAAGGGAACAGTGGGGCAGGTCAGAGGGTGTGAAGGCAGCCTCCATTGTGCTCCTGGCAGGCACAATATCCCCCGCCCTCCCCTTGCCCGGCAGGGGCCCCCATGGCCCATCTGCCTGGCTGGCCTGGCCCACGTGACCAGCTCGGGATGAGGTTCCCATGACTTGCCCCATCACTCACCCTCCCGCCAATCCATCACCACCCTGTCCCCTCCCCGACACCCGTGACCCTGACACCCCCAGGCTCTGACAGACTCATCTGGACCTGGCCAGGCCAGCCACTCAGCCGGCTGTGGCCCCAGAGGGCTCCCAGTGGCTCGAGCACTGGTGGAGGATTGGGGGGGCTGGGGAAGAGGGAGCACAGGGCGGGACTTGGGGCTGCAGCATCCCCTCAATGCAAAGAGGCTCAGCCAGCACAGACCCCACTTCACTGGGTCACAACAGGATATGGATTAATGCTGCCACATTGTACAGGCTTGTGGGGGGAGGAGACACTACCCCCCCCAGTACAAACACACTGAGAACTATGGGGGGACAGAACAAAGTGGGACCCCACCCCCCTTCATCATCTCTAGTGCCTGTCACCTGAGGGGCTGAAAGCAGCTTAACTAATACCAGCCTCACAAACATGCCAGATCTCATTCTAACTGATCGCCCATCCCAGAGCTGGCGAGAGAACCCAGGAGTCCGGGCTCCCAGCTCCTGCTACTCTAACCGATCGGATCCCCGCATCTCAGAGCCGGGGAGAGAACCCAGGAGTCCTGGCTCCCAGCCTCCCGTGCTCTAACCCATCAGACCCCCCCCCCGCCATCTCAGAGCTGGGGAGAGAACCCAGGAGTCTGGGACCCCAGCCCCCACTGCTCTAATCGACCTGACACCCTCATCCCAGAGCTGTGGAGAGAACCCAGGGGTCCTGGCTCCCCGCCCCGCTCTAACCACTAGATCCCGCTCCCCTCCCAGAGCGGGGTCCATGGCGGAGAACTGCTCCCCCATTTCAGCTAATGAGCAGCCCTTGAGGGCCTGGGGTGCCCCCCAAACCTGCACCGCTGACAAACAGGCAGCGCCCCCACGTCTCCGAGGGAGGGGACCCCTCCTGGCTTGGGGGCCTCTATTCCCGCCCCCTTCGCACTCTGCCTTGGGCCCCACACTCTGCCCAGAGCCACGCGGGCTTCTGCCCCCAGTGTCCCCATCTCGGGGATCCAGCATCTCGGGGGCGGGGGTTGGGGACGGGCCCGGCGGAGGGGGTCTCACGCGTGTTACACCCGTGGCTGCGCTGGTGCTGGCACCTGGTCCCACTCTCCCAGTGGCCCCCTGGTCCCGCGTGGGGTCACCCCCAGCTCCCGCGGTTTAACCCCCCCGCCACTGGCTGGGCCCCAGATCTCTTGGCGCGGCGGGGGTCCGGGTGCTGGTGGGGCGGGAGCCGGGGCGGGCAGCTGGGCTCCGTGGCCCCCAGGCTACCCCATGGGGAGGGGACCCCACCTCGCCGGCGGGGGAGCAGCCAATTGAGACAGAACAAGGGAGAGGCCGGGGTGTGCGGGAGCGATGCCCCCTGGGGCCCGATCCTGCCCCCAGCCCCGGGCTCAGCCCCCCACTCGGGGCGCTAAATGGGGGTGAATCCAGCCCCCGCCCCTGCACTCACCGCAGCCCTGGAGCAGCAGGAGCCCGGCCAGGCAGAGCCGCCAGCGGACCATGGCCCGGCCGGAGCGGGGGTCCCCGCCGGGGGGCTCAGAGCCCCGGGCCGGCGGGGGGCCGGGCCATGGGGAGCCCCGCGGGAAAAACTTTCTCCAACTCGCCGCTGCTGCTTTCCGCTCCGGTTGCAGGTCCGGTCCGGTCCCC
>NC_133779.1:45380119-45385827 GCF_003597395.2 Chelonoidis abingdonii
CCCCGAGACCCTGCCCCCCCTCGCCAGCAGCTTGGGCTCAGGGAGCCGCTGTCCCCCATCCCCGCATTAGCTGCACTTCGAGCCCCCACGGTTACCCAGGGAGACACCCCCCCATCCGCGCCCCATTCACTGTGTCACTTTCACAAGCTGTCGGCTCCATTCTCCGCAGACAAATGGGCGCAGGGGGCCGCTGGCCCCTTATGGCGGGGTGGGGGGAGCGGGCTGCCCACCGCCCTCTCGCTCCAGTCCCGCCTCCTCCCTGTGCCCCTCACCCTGGCTTCTGGGAAGCGAGGCGGGGGGATCATCCCGCCCCCGGCTCCCTGCTCTACCCACCGCGCCCGCTTTGTTTATAGGTAGGACCTACATTAAGTGCTGCCGCTGGAGCAGGCGCCGTTTGGGGGTTTGGGGAGCCCCTAGAGAGGGATAAAGGACGGGGGGGTCCATGCTGCCCCCCCCCGTCCCTGGGGCCCAGGCTGCAGTGCGCCGCCGGGGCCGGCTGGTGAATGTCAGTGCTCGGCTCCCCCTCCCCCAGCCGGGAGGATGGGGGGGCCATCGAAAGCTGGGGGAGGGGCGCTGCCCCCCAGGCCTTAGCGCTGCGCCCCCTCCCACTGAGTGGGGGGCTGAGGTGTCCCCTGTGCTGGGGGGGGACTCCCCCCTCAAGGGCTTGGAGAGAACCGGCCCTTGTGGCTCCAGCCAGGCCTGAGTCATGCAAACGGGCGTCGCTGCCTGCCGGGGGGCCCAACAGTAACAACACCCCCGCCCCCCTCAGGGCCAGGGCGCCCCCAGCCCGCCCCACCTGACACGAGGGGGCGTGGGGGGGGCTCAGGCCAGTAGCTACCCCAAGCCCCAAAACGACCGGCCGCAGCGCCACTGACTGGCTGGAGGGGGGTGTAGTTCTCTGCAGAGACTCCCGCACCCCCAAACCTGGAGCAAAAAGAGGGGAAGGTGGCAGCCTCCATCCCCCCAAGCCCGACCCACGGTCCCCCACTAGCCCAGTCCTGGGCACCTCCCTCAGGTCTGCCGGCGCCCCTCACTCCCGACCCACAGCCCCCTCTTAGCTCAGCCCTGGGCTCCCCCCAAGCTCTGCTGGTGCCTCTCAGTCCTAACCCGCAGCCTCTGGCAGCCCAGCCCTGAGCCTCCCCAGCTCTGCCAGTGCCCCTCACTCCCGACCTGCAGCCCCCTGCTAGCCCAGCCCTGGGCTCCCCAGCTCTGCCAGTGCCCCTCACTCCCGACCTGCAGCCCCCTGATATCCCAGACCCAGCAAACCTGACTCCACTTCGCGGTTTGAGTTGAAATCAGGGGATTTACTCAGCCTGGGGCTTAGATCCTGGGGATTGCGTGTGGCGGGGGGCAGCACTGGAATAAGATGTTCTGGGGGGCGAGCAGGGACCCCCCCCAGGTCGCTGAGGTGAGGTCAAGGGGCAGGTTCCTCTTCCCTCCCTTTGGGCACAGCGGGGCTCATACCAGCAGCTTTAACCTTGGGGCAGGCGGGGTTCGTGTCTGCTTCCTCGGTTCCCCCCTTCTACAGCTTCCCCCGCCCCCATTGGGGCTTCTGCAGGGGAGAGGCTTCCGTCTGCCTGGGGCACGTATGGCCATAGAATATCGGGGTACCTGGCCTGGAGACACCCCTCTCCAGCCTGCAGGAGTCCAAACAGCTGGGGAGGGTGAAAGGGGGGAGGGAGACATGCACGGTGGCTAACCTGGGGCTGGCCAAGGTCCGAGGGCCATGTGGCCTTGGCTCACTCCTGTCTCCAGTGGCAGAGAGTCCCACAGGGTGGACCCAGCCGGGAGGCCCAGTGCATACGCAGGGGCTGAGGGGCTCCAAGGAGCCCTAGTGGGGCCCTGGCAGGACCCAGCCCTTGTGTCTATCAGGCTGCCTGGGCGGTGGGGGAGGGGACTGTGCCCCATGGACCAGGGTGCAACCGACTGCCAGGGGCCACCCCAGGTGGGTCCCTGAACCATGGTAGGACGGAGGGGACCTGCCTGTCCTGCCCCACACTGTCCCACAAGGCCAAGGCCAGAGCCCGGAGGCCAAGGGGGGAGGTTCCCCAGGAAGAGGCTCTGGGCTTAGCCTGGGCCCTTCCTGTGTATCCCCCTTCCTGGGGCAGCCCCCAGGTCCCTAAACTGATCCCCCAGCGGATGAACCATGCAGAACTGAAGCACCCCAGGCTGCCCAGCCACAGCAGTGGGGTCAGAGCACCCCAATGCCAGAGGGAGATGCTGGGGGGGCAGGGGGGCTCCCAGCTCCAGGGGCAAGGGGGGCACAAGACAGCTACACGCTTTGCTAAAAATGTTTTATTTGCCAAAAGGTATAAAAAGTATAAACTCCCCCCTACCCCATACCTCCCTCCCCACCGCCGGGGCAAAGGACAGCTGCTGACTCCTCGGACACTGGCCAGGCTGCAGCCAGGGTTGGGCCCTGCCTGCACATCTCGCGCTCGGAACAACCCAGACAGACCCAGGCCCGGGAGGCAGGGCTGTTCTCCCTGAGACCCGGCTGGGAGCTCAGGGGCCAGCCTGAGGCCACCCCAAGTTGTGGTGGAGACAGGATTTGAATCCAGCTCCCTGGACTCCCCGCCCAGCCCCCCCCCCGCCGCCGCCCGCCCACTGCGTGACCCTGTGGCGCGCAGGCAGCTCCCTTGGCCCCAACGCCCAGGGCAGGGAGCCCGTCCAGAGCCGAGGTCCAGTGAGGATGGGAGCTGCCCCCAAGTGCAGGGAGGGGGGATGCAGGACACAGCCCAGCACAACCCATAGCACCACCCTGCTGGAGACAGGCACAGGTGAGCCAGGACGAGATGGCTGAGCTCCCAGCTTCCAGCCCCCTGGGGCAGAGGAGTGGGGTGTGCACAGGGGAGGGGGGGACCAGGAAGTGTGGGGGGTGACACATGGGGCGCAGTGGGGAGGGAGCTGGAAGGACCAGAGGCTGCAACGTGGGCAAAAAACCTGCAGCCACTGAGCCCTGTTCATCCCCCAGCTCCCGCCCCAGGGCAGGCAGCAGCCCAGAGCACTGGCCCATCAGCTCAGCTGCCCAAGCATCCAGAGACTACAGCTCCCAGCATGCAATGGGGCTGAGCTGTGCATGCTGGGACTCGTAGTCTCCCCAGGTGACCCCCAGCCAGAGGGACCCCGAGGCGGGTGCGGTGGGGGGTTATATCCGGACAGCCCCCGAGACGACGCCTTCCCAGAGCCGTGGGGTCAGGGGCACGTAGGCCTCCGAGGTGTCGTCTAACAGGTACAGCGGGTCCGGGAGGCGCGTGGGGTCGCAGCCCTCGCTGGCCAGACGCACCTTGTGCTGCTTGAAGGTCTGTGTCGTCTCCAGGTGGTCCTGCCGGGGAGACGTATCAGAGCTCGGCCGGGGTGGCGGGTAAGGGGGGCAGAGCTTCTGGGTGCAGGTGTCAGAGGCTGAGGGCTCCTGCTGGCTGACACCCCCCGGTCTAGATTCCTGGACCTTTAATCTGCCAGAATCTGCGTCCCCGCAGCTCCACTGGCCCGAGCTGCTGTGCTGGGTGACCCTGGGGGGTGGGGGTGCTCTGGCAATTTGGGGTGGGAGGGCAGTTGCTATGTGTTGTCTGGGGCTTTAATGAGGTTACTCCTGCAGCTTCCCCTGTATTTGCGATGTTTGTCACTTCCTGTCCCAAACAACCTTCACGCCCCACCCCAGAGTCAGCTGCATCTCAGCTCCAGGTGAGGGATCCCTGTATAAACAGCCACCCCTACTCATCCTAGAGGCTGCCGCATCTTTCCCCAGGGTGTCATTTCCAAGCCTTTGATGGGGAGGCTGGCGGTGTTTGCACCCCCACCATGGCCCCGGTGCCCAGCGGGCATTACCTGCACTCTCAGGAAGCGGGGCCTGGCGTAGGGGGGCAGGAACTCCACCACGTGGCTGTACAGCTGGGCCCCATCCAGCTCGCAGCCCCGCCGCAGGACAATGGCAGCCATCCCAGCACGGCCCTCGTACCCTGGGGGAGAGGGGGAGCACTGAACACTGGTGGTGGTGGGGGCACTGACTCCGCTGGGTGGGGGGAGGAGACAGAAGGGACAGAACCTCCCCTCCACCGACATTCTCCCACCGGGCTCCAGGAGGCAGCTGTACCCCCCGCCCCACCCCGCCTCAGCTTCCCGTTTTCCTGGGGAGCCCCTGGCAGCCGCCTGCAGGGGAGGGGGCGGCCAGGGGAGGAGTACCTGGCACGGCGACCCCATAGACATTGGCTTCCTGCAGCGAGTCCAGCGTGGCCAGGGCCTCGGCCACCTCCGTCGTCGCGACGTTCTCACCTTTCCACCTGGGGGCAAAGCGGCCTGAGCAGGGCAGAGCCCGAGCCCCTGACCCCCGGCTCTGCGGGACGGGCAGGTGGCCATGGGAGAAGCACATGGATCTGCCAGGCCTGGTTCTGGGCCCGCCCGGGCCAGGCCCCTGCACTTAAGGCTGAACCCAGCAGCCTGGTCAGGCCCCAGAGAGACAAACACCATCGGCTCTTGGCCCTGCCTTTTGGGGGGCTGGTTCCCGGGCTCCAGCTGTGCAGAGCCCTGCAAAGGGCTCCCCAAACTGCACCGGCAGGGGGCTTTCTGGAGGGCGGGGGGCTGGATAGCACGGGGGGCTGGCTTCCCTAGGGGGGCTGGCTGCCCGGGGGGTGTCTGAATGGCGGCGGGGGGGGCTGGCTGCCCGAGGGGGTGTCTCTGTGGTTCTGGTACCTGTAGGTGTCCCCGGTACGGTCCCGGAAATACACAAAGTCGGCGGCGTCCTGGGCCATGAGGTCGCCTGTGTTGAAGTAGGCGTCTCCCTCGGCGAAGACCCCGCGCAGCAGCTTGTGCTCCGAGAGCTCCCTGCCCCCCGCGTAGCCCAGGAAGGGGTTCTGGGGGGTCACCGGTGCGATCAGCAGCCCCGTCTCGCCTGTGGGGGGCAGCGGTGAGCTGGGGCCTCAGCAGGCCAGTTCCCCCCCTCCAGCCAGCCCCTGCCACTCACCTGGGCCAACCCGCTGGCACCACCCGGCCGCGTCCCGCACCGGTGCCCCCTGCAGCACGTCGTAGCGCACCAGCTCGAAGGGGCAGAAGAGCTGAAAGAGGTGCAGTCAGAGACCCCCCATACATTGTCCCCCTCCATGCCCTGCTGGTGCTCCTCACTCCCGACCTGCAGCCCCCCTCCATGCCCGGCCGGTGCCCCTCACTCCCGACCCGCAGCCCCTGCCTGGTGATGGCCCGGCTCCGCTCACCTTGTAGAGGAAGCTGCCGCGGCCGACCGCCCCCAGGGTGCTGGTGTAGTTGAAGAAGGTGACGTTGCCCTCGGTCATGCCATAGGTCTCCACGATGCGGACGTTGCCGAAGCGCCGCAGGAATTCGCGCCAGACGTCGGGCCGCAGCCCACTGCCCACAGCCAGGCGCAGGCCATGCTCCCGCTGCCCTTCTCCCTAGGGCGGGGGCTCTGGGTGAGTGTGGGATCGTCCCCCCCAGACCAGAGGTTAGTGGAGGGTCTGAACCTGTTCAGTAACCTGCTTCCAGCCCCCTGCTCTAACCTCTGGAACCCCCTCCCCTCCCAGAGCCGGGGAGAGACCCCAGGAGTCCTGGCTCCCAGCCGCTCTAACCCACCAGCCCCCTCTCCCCTCCCTGAGCGGGAGAGAGACCCCAGGAGTCCTGGCTCTCAGCCCCCCCCCGCTCTAACCCACCAGCCCCCCATCCCCTCCCTGAGCCGGAGAGAGACCCCAGGAGTCCTGGCT
>NC_133779.1:45386030-45445529 GCF_003597395.2 Chelonoidis abingdonii
GAGCTGGGGAGAGAATCCAGGAGTCCTGGCTCCCAGCCCCTACTGCTCTAACCCACCAGCCCCCACTCCCCTCCCTGAGCTGGGGAGAGAATCCAGGAGTCCTGGCTCCCAGCCCCTACAGCTCTAACCCACCAGCCCCCCATCCCCTCCCAGAGCGGGAGAGAGACCCCAGGAGTCCTGGCTCTCAGGCCCCCCCCTGCTCTAACCCACCAGCCCCGACTCCCCTCCCAGAGCTGGGGAGAGATCCCAGGAGTCCTGGCTCCCACCCTGCTGCCTGTGCAAGGGTCTGTTCCTGGCCCTGTCACTGCCATGCCTCAGTTTCCCCACGTGGGCCCGAGTGGGGAGGAGGGTTTGTGCTCATATGGTGCCCACAGCTCTGGGCATCCTGCTGGCCCTGTGCAGACCAGCTGCCCCGTTCCACCCCAGGGCTGGGGTGCACCAGGCCGTGCTCAGGGGGCAGCCCAGAGGGAACTGGGTACAAGTCCCAGCAGGGGGCCCCCGGTCCCTGCCCCTGGCACCGCGTGGCCCCCCAGCTCCCAGCGCTGACCTTGGGCTGGTTGACGAGGTAGCGGCACAGCTCCCCGATGTACTGGAACACAGTCACCCTGTAGTGCTGGCAGTCGCCCCAGAACTGGCTGGCTGAGAACTTCCTCTTCAGCACACATGTGGCACCTGGCAGGGAGAGCGTCCTCAGAGAGCTGCCCCAAGGCCCTGCATAACCACAGGCTGGGCGTGCCAACCCTCCCCACTCAGGCCACAGCGACACCTGGCCAAGGCAGTCAGGACTCCTGGGTTCTGTTCAGCCCTGGGAGGGGAGTGGGCTTTAGGGGGGGAGGGCAGGGGGAGGGGCTGGGAGCCAGGACTCCTGGGTTCTATCTCCAGCTCTGGCACGGAGTCCCAGCCTCTCTGGATGTCTGTACCCCACCTCCCTAGCGAGGAGCCCAGTGCCCTGGGACAAGCAAAGTGTCACTGATGCCTCTACGGTGACCTGTGGGGGCTGGTGCCCTGCGGATCCCAAGGCAGCCAGGGATGGATACGCTGAGCTCAGTGGCCTCACTTCTAACAGCTGCAGCACCATCCCCCTGGCCCAGATGGGGCCCCTGAGGTCTACGGGCCCCCCCTTCCTGTTGGAATATGAGCCTCAAAAGCTTAAGAACATCTGAGCGGCCAGACAGGGTCAGACTGATGGTCCAGAGCCCCGTCTCCTGCCAGCGGCTGGTGCCAGGCGCACCAGGGGGACGATGACACCAGGCCGAGTTTTGAGTGACCCGGCTGCCATCCAGCCCCTGCCTCTGGCAGTTGGTGGTTTAGGGACACCCAGAGCAGGCGGTCGCATCCCTGCTCATCCTGGCGAACAGCCATTGGTGGATGTATCCTCCATGAGCTTATCTCCTCCTTTTTTGAACCCAGTTATACTTTTGGCCTTTCCAGCATCCCCCAGCAGCAAGTTCCACAGGTTGACTGTGTTGTGTGAAGAAGTATTTCTCTGTGTGTGTGTTAAACCTGCTGCCTGTTAATGTCATTGCGTGACCCCTGGTTCTTGTGTTCCCTGAAGGGGTAAATAACACTTCCCTAGTCACTTTCTGCAGCCCAGCCATGATTGTCTGGACCTCTGTCATGTCCCCCCTTCGCCGGCTCTTTTCCAGACTGAACAGTCCCATCGCTGCTCAGACAGGAGTCGTTCCAGCCCCGAGCGTGGCATCGCCTCCAATTCTAAGGTATCTTGTCTGAGATGGGCCGACCTGACCCGCAGGCCGTGTGGCGTGAGTGTCCCACAATTTCTCTATTGGCCTTGCGATATTTCTGACTTATCATCTGTCCCTTTCCCAACACTGTTTGCGTCTCTGCCTCGCTGCACATGGAGCGGATGCTCTCAGGAGCTCCCACCGCAGCACTGGCACCTCTCTCCTGCGCGGGAACAGCCCATCAGACCCCCCATCAGGCACGGACAAGCCCCCCCCCAGCAGGGGGCAGCCCAGACCCCCCAGGCCCAGAGCGGCCCCCTGCTGCCCAGCTCACCGATCCCGATGCAGCCAACGATGCCCAGCAGGGAGCCCGACATGTGGTACAGGGGCAGCGCCACATAGATCACGTCCTTGCTGGAGGCCCCCACCAGGCGGTAGAAGCCCAGGCACATGATGCACTTGAGGTGGCTGATGCGGGCAGCCTTGGGCAGCCCTGCAGTGGGGGGAGATGGGGATCACTCAGTGCCCAGGGTCCTGGCTCCCCTGGGAGTGCCCCCGAGCTGGGCACACCCTGGCTTCCCACCCCTTGGGGTGCCCCACAGCAGTCACTCTCCTAAGGCCTTGCTCAGCAGCCAGCCCGAGCAGCAATGCCACGGCGTGGTCTGCGTTTAAACCTCCCCATCCTCCCACAGCTGCAGGGCCAGGGGCCCCAAAGCCCCACCCTCCTGCCGCCCCCCATTGTTCATCCCGGCCCCGCAGCCACCTGATGCCGAGGAGCTCCGCAGACGCAGGGAGAAGCCAGAGCAGGGAGCCCTGCGCTTTGCCAGGTGCTGCCCTGCATTGGGGCTTGGAACGGGCACAGACAGCCCCCGGGATCCTGAACCTGGCCCTGCTCCCACGACCTCGGGGCTTGGGAAGGGGCGGAGGCAGCAGGCGCCAGAGACAGCCGGGCAGGCCCTTTCCAAAAGCCCCCCCTCGGCCAGCTCTGCGGATGCCCCTAACTCCAGACCCGCAGCCCCTGCCCTGTGGGAAGCCCCATGCCTGGGGGCAGCGGTGGGGCCCCACCTGTGGTGCCTGAGGTGAAGATATAGAGGCAGGTGTCCATCATGTCCTTGGGCGTGGATAAGTCTGAGGGCACCGGCTCTTCGGATGCCTCCTCCATCAGCTCCTGCAGGCTGGTGACCCCCGGTGGGCAGGGGCCCGGGGCAAGCACCCACACCACGATGCCCAGCTCCTGCAAGGTGGGCAGCAAGGGCTCCACAGCTTCATACAGATCTGTGGGGAGGGGGAGGGCATGAGCTCCTGGGCAAGGCCATCTGTTCGCCCTGGGGTGCAGCACCCAGCATGGGGGGCCGCAGGGGGCTGCTGTCAGATGGCCACAGCCCCTTGCCAAAGTCATGGCTGGCTGGCGCTGCCCCAGATGGGGCCTCCTTCACCCCACCCAATAACTGCAGCAGACAACACCCGATTCACAGGCCTCTGCGGTGCCCCGTAGTTAAGGGGAAAGGAGAGTAACGAGCCATGGGGGGGGGGCCGGAAAAGGGCACCATGAAGTAGTGGCCAGGCCGGAGACAAAGGCTTCTCCCCTCTAAACCCTCCACCCCAGCTGGTGCACTGCAGGCCTGAGGGCACGTCGTTGATTTGCACCAGCTGAGGATTTGGCCCAGGGCTCAGGGCTAGATCTAGCAGTTCCTGGCCCCGAGGGGAGTGAGGTTGGGATCCAGGCTGACCCCAGCAGAAGTGTTGCGTGTTTCTCGTGAGTCCCCGGCATGGAGTTCAACTCCCAGCCAGGCAGCGTCCGCGCCCGTCTGAGCAGTGGCAGGATTTGCCCCTGCTGGTCCCGTCCGGCCACCTTCCTCACCCCCAACCCGCTGAGTTGTCACCAATTAAATCATCATTAAAGCCCTGAAGCAGCAGCAATTACTGTGATGACTTCCAGCTCGTTAGGCAATGCCAGAGGGTGGCTTGGGCCAAGCGCCATGTTGCTGCGTTAATTACAGTTATTCAAGTTGTCCATGTGAACCGAGGTGGGGGGGGGGTCTCTGCAGAGGGGCGACACAATTGCTCCTGGCACAGCTCGAACGTCAGGAGGGTGCCCTGATTTCAGACCCAAATGCCAGGCGGCCTGCAGGGATGCCCCAAGGCAAACACCGCATGACTCTGCCCTGCCCCGGCCAGCTCATCCCAACGCCCTTCACCTGGCACGTCCTGGCCAGGCCCCTCAGGCACCAAATTCCCCTCGAAACCAGCTGCCCTCCCCCGTCCATGTCTCCTGCAGACACAGAGCGCCCAGCACCCCAGGAACAGGAGCACGAACGAACCAAGTGAAGCCAGCGACCCACAGCAGCCCCAGGCCCAGCGCGGCCAGTGCAGCGCTCGGGACCTGCTCTGTGCTGGGCTCGGGCAGCCCTGGGTCCAAGGAGCTGGGCTGCACCTCCACCCACTTGGGGTTCTCAGCTTTAAGGAAGTGAAACAAATATGGCTGGGTCCCATCTGCCAGGAAAAACTTCCTATTGCCACAGCACTGCAGCTGGCGGGGGAGGGGAGAGGTGCGGGGTGGGAGGGGCACACAGGAAAACTTGCTTCAAACATATTTTAAAAATTTTTTCCAGTCCAGCCTGGCAACGAGTTTGCAGAACTGGTGTTAACAAGAGCCTGGCTCTGCCCAGGCCTGAGCAGAACCCACTGTAAAGTCCTAGATTTATAGCAAGGCAGCACTAGAGGCTTCAGCTGAGATCAGGGCCCTGTCCAGCCAGGCTCTGCTCGGACTGAGCCAGGGAGCTGGGCCTGGTCCCGAGCCGCTGCCCGGACTGAGCCGCCGCCCAGACCGAGCAGGGCCTGGCCCCGGGACGCTGCCCGGACCGAGCTGCCGAGCCAGGCCTGGCCCTGGGACGCTGCCCGAGTTTGGCAAGCTCGGGACCTGCTCCTGGTGCTGGGCTCGGCAGCCCTGGGTCCAAGGAGCTGGCTGCAACCTCCACCCACTTTGGGTTCTCAGCTTTAAGGAAGTGAAACAAATAGGCTGGGTCCCATCTGCCCAGGAAAAACTCCTATTGCCACAGCACATGCAAGCTGGCGGGGGAGGGAGAGGTGCGGGGTGGGAGGGGCACACAGGAAAACTGCTGTCAAACATATTTAAAAATTTTTCAGTCCAGCCTGCAACGATTGCAGAATGGTGTTAACAAGAGCCTGGCTCTGCCCCAGGCCTGAGCAGAACCCACTGTAAAAGTCCTAGATTTATAGCAAGGCAGCAAATAAGGCTTCAAGCTGAGATCAAGGGCCCCTGTCCAGCAGGCTTGCTCGACTGAGCCAGGGACTGGGCCTGGGCCCGAGCCGCGTGCCCGGACTGAGCCGCCGCCGACAGACCGAAGCAGGCCTGGCCGGGACGCTGCCCGGACCGAGCTGCCGAGCCAGGCCTGCCCTGGGACGCTGCCCCGGACCGAGCCGCTGAGGCGGGTCTGGCCCCGGGACGCTGCCTGGACTGAGCCGGGCCTGGCCCCGGGGCTCTGCCCGGACCGAGCTGCCGAGCTGGGCCTGGCCCCGGGACGCTGTCTGGACTGAGCTGCCGAGCCAGGCCTGGCCCCGGGGCTCTGCCCGGACCATGCCACCGAGCTGGGCCTGGCCCCAGGGCTCTGCCTGGACCGAGCCGCAGAGCCAGGCCTGGCCCCAGGGAGGTTGCAGGGCCCTGTCGGGCTGGGTGCTGAACAGACAGAGCCAGTGCCCGTCCCCCATGGCACTGGGACTTTTCAAACATGGCAGCACATAGGCCCCGGCCCTATTAACGCAGTGCAGACACCAGGGCCCAGACCCCTGCCCATGGTGACCAGTGAGGAGGCTGCCTCTGTATCTGGGGCCTTCGGGGAGCCAGGGACACATGAGAGACCTGCCAGCCCCACTGGGTGTCGCAGGCCCTGGGGGCGATGCCCGGAGCACCTGGTCCCGCAGGAGCTGGGGCTTTCAGAGCCACGCCAAGGAGCCGCCGCAGGGGATCGGTTCCCCACCAGCCCACGGGCAGCAGAGCCGGCAGGAGCTTTAATGCGGAGCTTTCAGGACAAGGGTTTCACAGAGGCCTGGTGATTTCAGGGCCCAGCTTGGGAGGCCGCACAGGGAGCAGTGCTGACTCCACTGGGGAGCCAAAGGCCTCACAGAAAGTGCTGGCTGGAGACCCTGCCTGCTCCACCTCTCAGGCCTAGCACAGCCAGCGGTGCCGGGCTCATGGGTCACGGCCCTTGTCCGCCCCCCCTTAGTTACCGAAAACTGTCCACAGCAGGAGTGAAGTGTCATGGCACCGAGAGGGCCCCAGAGCACCCCGCATTCACCCCTCATGTGGGGTGAGATTTCCAAGGGCCAAGCACCCAACACCTCCCTGGCACCCAGCGTGCTGGGCTGTCTCCAAAACCTGGCCCCAATTACTCCCATGTTGGGGGGCTGACACCCAGGGCCATTGGGGAGGAGCCAGTCCAGTCCCCCAGCCGGGCTGCTGGGCGCAGAGGCAGCTGCCCAGGGCCCTGAGTCGGTCGCAGCAGGAAGCCAAGTCCTGTGGCGTCAGGGGGTGGGGGGCAGCTCTTTGCTCCCCATAACCCCCAGGCTGGGCAGGGTTTCCTGTCCCAGTGCTCCCACGCCGGTCCCGGCCGATGATCCTTTGGGTGACACTAGTTTATCAAGTGACACAATCCACCCCCAGTTCCTCCATCCTCCGGGCGCTCTGGTCCCTCCGTCCCTGCGGGTTGCCCCCGTGCGCCCCCCCGAGTATCCCTGTGCGCCCCGGCCCCTCCATCCCCGCGGGTCCCCCCCGTGTGCCTCCCGGCCCCTCCGGCCCCGCGGGTCCCCCTCGTGCACCCTCCCGAGTATCCCCGTGGCCCCCGGTTCCTCCTCCCCCCGCGGGTCCCCCTCAGCCCCCGATCCGCGCCCACCGCCCCCGCGGCCCCGTCCCCCGCTCCGTCCCGCGGCCCGGCACCCTCCCGAGTATCCCCGTGCCCGCGCCCCCACCGCGCCCCGTCCCGCATCCCCGCGGTCCCCCCACGCTCGCCGGGCCCCCCGGCCCTCCATGCCCCCGCGGTCCCACCTGGCCCCGCCCGAGATCCCCGTGACGCCCCGCCCCCACCCGTCACCCGTAGCGCGCTCCGCAGCACCGCCCGCGGGTCCCCGCATCCGCCGCCGCTACGCGTGCACGCAGGCCCGCGCCCCAGCCGCGGAATGCCCCCGGAAGCGCACCTAGCCCCAGCGGGACCCCCAGCTCAGCCCAAGCCAGGCAACGAAACCGGGTCGTGCCCACCACAGCCGCCACGTCGGCCGGGCCCAGGGGCCCCCGGGCAGCCCCAGCGCGCAGGCGCGTTCGCACCCACGCCGGCCGCCCCGCCGCCTCCCGTACTGAAGCGCTGCCTCGAGCCAGAGAGTCCGCTCCGGGCCGCCCCGCGCCCAGCTCGGCGAAGCGCTGGGGCCAGCTGAGCCGCGGCGCCCCGCACAGCCCCTGCGGCGACACAGACGCCCGCAGCAGGAACCCGCGCGTCCGCCCACAGCGCAGATCAGCCGCTGCAGCCAACACGAGCGCCCGGCCGCCGCCGACCGCCCGGCGAGGGACATGCTGCCCGTTTCCGGAGCCGGGCTGGGCGCGGGGGGGCAGAGCCTGCCGCGCCCCCGGAGCGGGAGGGGCCGGCGCGCCCCCGGCAGAAGCCGGCGCGGGAGGGCGGCCCCGTGGTTGGGCAGGCCTGCGCGCCCTGGGGCTCGTGCCCAGCTGTGGAAGTGGGGACCCAGGGCTGGGAGGTGACCAGGGCGGCTCCAGGCCCCAGTGTGCCAAGCGTGTGCTTGGGGCGGCGTGCTGCGGGGGGCGCTCTGCCCGTTGCCGGGAGGGCGGCAGGCGGCTCCGGTGGACCTCCCGCAGGCATCCCTGCAGAAGTCCACTGGTCCCGTGGCTCCGGTGGAGAATCTGCAGGCACGCCTACGGGAGGTCCACCGGAGCCGAGGGACCAGTGGACCCTCCACAGGGACACCTGTGGGAGGTCCACCGGAGCTGTGGGACCGGCGAGCGGCAGAGCGCCCCCCCGCAGCGTTCTGCTGTGCTTGGGGCGGCGAAATGGCTAGAGCCGGCCCTGGAGGTGACCAGCCCTGCCATACCCCTCTGCACATACACTGCAACCCCGAGCCCTGGGCCACCCCGCATGGCCAGTGCCCCACTGTGGGGCTCCCCAGGCCACTCGGCGCCCAGCTGCGGTTCCAGAGAAAAGAAAAATCCACTTTCCACACCCAGTGGAGAGGGGAGGAAAAGCCAGCGGGGTCAATGGAAACCCAGGGTCACCCGCAAACCCAACCTTACCCAGCCTGGAGCCTGAACCCCGCTTGGCTGCTGGGGTCCTGACTGCCCCACGTCCTTCTCCGCAGCCCAGATGAGCCCCTCCTCTCACACAGCCATGCCCGTGGGCAGCGTCTCCCTCAGGGGCGGGTGGCAGGGCCTCTCTGCAGCCCTCGCTCCATTAGACCAGAGAGTCCAGAGCTCTGCCTCCGTCCCCCACCCCAGTGTCCCTGCCTGGTACTTTCTTCTTCAGAGGCCCTGCCATCTCCTCCTTGGCAGCTGACAGCATGGGCCAGTCAGACTCCTGGGTAAGCCACACACGGTACATGGGGCAGGGGCTGGTGTTGCCCTGCTCAGGGGCTGGGACTTCGGCCTGACCTGCCTTTGGGCCCGAGGCACAGGATTTCCAGCATGCACACGGGTCTCCTGCCCACTTAGCAGCACAGACACTGTGCAGTGACCCATGTGAGGCTGGCGTTCAGAGACCTTCTGGGCTGGGTATGTCAATCCCAGACCCAGGGGATCCCTGTAACCCCTCTGCCCATGGGCACCAGGAGTCCGTGTGGGACAGGGCTTGGCTCAGCCCAGCTCCCAGCTCAGGTACTAAACACACGCAAGATGGGGAAGGACTTGGCCACTGTGGTGATGGGGCCACGCCAGACTCTGCCCCCCTCTGCCCAGCACCTGGTATTTAACCTCCCCCCGTTGCTTTAGCATCCCTCTGTGTTTGGCTGGGCAGGGACTCACCAAGGCATGGATGGGAGGGGACATGGCGCCCGGCGCTCACACCGAGGGGAGAAGATCCCCAACTGCGAGTCAGTGGAAAGGGGGCAATGTTTCCCCACTCACGCCCAGCCGGCCTGGGGGCTCCATGGCAAAGTGCAGGGTTCCCACAGATTTTCCTAATGGAACCATATGAAAAATCTCTGGATGGCTGCAGCGAGCTGCCCACGCCTGGGACTGCAGACCTGACTCCATGCTGCCGGGCTGGGCTCTGCCTCTTGGATCGGGGTGGCCAAGTAGCCCCAGTGGGAACCGGAGGGGTCACTGCGAGGGCACAGTGCCAGGCGCACACTGGGTGAGCTAGAGCAAGGCCCTGCACACATGGCCACCGTCAGCCCGGGTTGTGCGGTGCCCCCACCTTCTGACGCATCTACACCTCTCCGCTCCCAGATGCTTTCAAGCAGCTTATGCAGCCCCTCCCCAAGGCAGACACTGTGCAGAGGGCCATGGCCACCCCCCCATCCCCGCCCTGTCTGCCCAGGTCTAGGCTCCTGCCCTCTGAAGCTGATACCCGGGGGGACTCTGCAGGGAGAAGGGGGCTGGGAAGGTGAAAAAGCCCTTTGCCTTTCTGCACAGGGCCGACAAGCCGCAGCTCGCTCCTCCTTGGCGGGTGGGCGGGGGAGCTTTGGAGCAGGCAGCGCAGGGGTTTTTCCTGCTGCTTTCCCAACATCTGCTGCTCGAAGGAGAAATGCACATGGGACAGGCGCCAGGACTGCTGTGGCTTGGAGCTGAAGCCAGAAGAAATAGGGGAAAGGTTAGGCGGCTTCCACAGCTGGAAACAGCATGAGCAGCCCAGAGCCAGTGGCAGCCCGGGCTGGGCCCTGATCACAGGGACGGGCCTAAGAACCACCCCAGAACAGGCCAGTTGTGTTCCCTCCCTGCCCCACGGCCCAGAGTCTCCTCATACTCAGGCCCATCACTGCCCCACTGCCCCCCATGGCCGGCCAGTCCCTGCCCAGCCCACACCGGGAAGGGGCTGGCTCATCCTGAGCAGCCTGGCTGGGCAGTGCTGGCCCATGAGCATAGTGACAGCAGGGCTAACAACGAGCTATGGCCAGTGGCCTGCTGAGAGGCTTCTACGGGCCACAGGGAGCTCTGCCCTGGCCGATCCTGGCACCATTTCTACACCGTGTGCCACTGCAGCAGCCTGTCCCTGTGCATTTCAAACCCAGGCAGCAGTGGCAGGGGGTAAGTGCAGGACACTGGGAGCCGGGACTCCTAGGTTCTCTCCCCTGCCCTGGGAGGGGAGTGGGGTCTAGTGGTTAGTGCAGGGGGCTGGGAGCCAGGATGACTGTTCTGTTCCCAGCTCTGGCACGGCCTCTCCGCGTGACCTTGGGCACGCCTCCGTGTGTTTCCCAGCGAGGACAATACTCGCCTGGTTTCAGGGGCCGGGTCTGCAAGGCAGCAGGAAGTGGCTGCTCTGCAGGGGAGAGGGGGGCAGTTGACTGACCACAGGAACCACCAAAGCTTTGGAGGGCAGAAGAGAGCCATTCACTTGAAAGATGGGCCAATGGGGTCTCCCCAGACCCAGCCAGAGGCAGACGATGCCCATCCCTGCGCCAGCCACTCTGCCTCGCCCAGGCGCACACACCATCAGGCAAGACAGGCACTTTGTAAAAAACATTTGAGTTTTATTTTAGTTTTAAAAACACTTTAAAAGGCAAATCTCTCTGGGGAAAGAGCTTTGGATCTTCAGCCTTGCGTCCGGGCTGCCTGCCTGTGAACAGTTCTGCCAAGCAGGTGTCTTCTGCACCGGTGCGGCCCATTCGGGTCGGGTTTGGGCTCTGCTCCTCCTCCCAGCCTGGTGGGCTTGGCTCGGAGGGAAGAGATTGGGGGACAGGGCTGCTCATGGGGTTTGGCTCTTTTCGGACTCCCAGCCCCAGCTCGTCCCGCTAGCAGCGAATGGGCTCCGGGTGCTGCTCTCTACCCCGCTGGCTGGGCTTTCCTGGGCAGTGTCCGCTCCATGGCAGAAGCTAAAGGCTGCTGCGGGGCCAAGGCTCTGGATTGTGGTGAAAATCACAGGTGGGAACTAAGCCAGCATGGCCAGGGAAGGGTGGGCAGCTGCCCCAGGCCATAGGCTGCCCTGGCACAGGTAAGCCTGGGGGGTTTCCTGCTGGTCTGCTAGGCTGCCCCATCCTGGAAGTGTCTCGGAGCAGCAAGCCAGTTCTCACTATTTATTTACATTTCTTATATGAAAATAGGAGGCCTTTGCTCTGCAGCCTGTCTGGTTTCCTGTCCAGCCCCCAGCACACAGGGGCCTGGCACACCTGCTGCTGAAGTCTCCCCGGCTGCCCCCTCTCTCGGGGACTCGGGGCGGTGCCCTCGGCCTGGCACCCAGATGCCACGGAAAGAGGCGCTCACTCCAGCCAGTCACCCCACAATTCCGTTAGAAAGGGACTCGGACGTCAGCCCGGTGGGGCCGGGTGGCAGCGCGGTGCCGCTGGCAGGAGGCTGAGTCACGTGGTGGGTGCAGCCACAGACAGACAGCTTGCGCCTCACTCGCTCCCAGCCTGGGTACCGCTTTGCCCAGCTGCTGCTGCTTTGCAGGGACTTCCAGAGCCACTGCTGCCACTTGCCACAGCGGGCCAGGGTGGAGCTGGGCATGGGGCCACGCCCCTCAGTCACTGTCCGAGCCCACAGCGGATGAGCCTTTCCGTTTCCGTTTGGTGGGTTTCGGCTTGGTGTCCTCTTCCTCCTGAAAGCGAGAGCAGGGGGCAGCCGTCATGGGCATTGCCAGGCGGGCAGAGCCCGGTGGGGTGGGGATCACAGGCAATGTCAGAGGGGATGGGGTACGGACGGCAGGGCCCAATTGGGGGTTGGCGGCTGTCATGGGCACTGCCAGGTGGACAAAGGGGCAGAGCCTGGTGAGGTGGGGATCACTGGCCATGTCGGGAGGCAGGCGTGGGCATGGCAGGGCCCGGTTGGGGGTTGGCAGCTGTCATGGACGCTGCCAGGCGGGCAGAGGGCCAGGGCCTGGTGGGGTGGGGATCACTGGCCATGTCGGGAGGCAGGCATGGGGACGGCAGGGCCCGGCTGGGGGCTGGCAGCTGTCATGGACACTGCCAGGCGGGCAGAGGGCCAGGGCCTGGTAGGGGTGGCCCTCTGTGGGTGCTGCTGGTGAGGCTGGGGTCAGTGGGATCCTTGCCCCACTGCACAGGGCTGTGGCAGAGCTGTGTGGGCGGCATGGCTGAGGGCAGTGCCCACCTGTCCCCACCAGAGGAAGAAGGTACAGGGCGGCAGGAGCCCCCTATCCCGGGGAAGAAGCCAGGAAGAGCACAGGAACCCCGCTGAGAGCTGCAGCCCTGCCTCAGAGCCCAGTGGGGCGAGGCCTCCTGGATGTGGCCAGACATCCATCGCTTCGTGGTACCGTGCCCCAGCTCCCTGGAGGGCCCCGGGGGTGGCACTCACCGAGGCGCTGCTGGAAGCAGACTCCTCCTCGTTGTTGGCTGGCTGGGCGGTGTTCTTCCGGCTGCGGGGGCTGGACAGCACGGCTTTCCTGCGGCTCTTCGGGGGCTTGCTGGAGGAGTCCTCGTACTCCTCAGCCAGGGAGAAGAGGTCACTGAACCTGGACCGAGAGCAAGCTGGGGGGGTCAGGCTCTAGGCACCCCCAGACCCAGCCCACAGCTGCACTACCTCTCCCTCCCCGTGTCTGCTCAGACCCCATGGGGCTGGACCTCCACCAGCCCAGTGCTGCCCCGGCTCTCCAGACACCCCCATCACCCCTGCCTACCCTGGGTGACAGCTGGGCGTAGCCCTGGACTGGGTGAAGCCGGGCGCAGGCTGGTTCCTGCCTGGCTACATGAGGAGGCCTGGGCTGGAACATGCAGCTCCAAGCTTATTGCTGAATCCCGCGACCCAGTGCGCTCCTGGCACACCCCACTGAGTCACCCTGGGCCCAGCAAGTGGGTCGGTGACGTGTCTGCACTTACTTCATCTTGTGGGCTTCGTCGCAGCTGGCCTGGACGTGCTGCAGCGCCTGCAGGATTGGCGTTTGGCTGAAAACTGGCAGGCAAGGAGAGGAGAGGACAGTCAGAGCCCTACCCTGCCGGCCCCATTGCTGGCCAGTGGCACGATGCAAGCCCTTCTCCCTGGCTGAGTGCCACCCGCCAGGCTCCGTCCCATCTCTGCGCCTCGGTTCCCCACGTACAGTGCTGGGTAACTCCGTGGAGGAGGAAGGGGCCCAGCCCCATGGCACAGAATCCCAGCCCAGCGGGTGAAAGAAGGAAGTGCTCTTGTCCCAGGAGGCAGCACCGAGGGCAGAGCCTAGATGTTCTGCCCAGGCCTGTGGTCTGCTGGGCCCCTCCCAATCTCTGTTCATCCGAGCCAGGCTGGGGCCAGCGATTCCATGGCGGGAGAAGGGGAGGGCAGTGCCCCTCCAGCCATGAGGCTAAGAAAGGAGACCTCGCAGCACCCCTGCCCATCACCCCAGCAATGTGTCTGTACAGCACGCAGAACAACAGGGCCCCCGGACCCTGACGGCCAGATCCCATCCCAGGCACCCAGGAGCGACCATGCTGCCAACCTCTCCCAGCTCCGCCCACCAGTGGCCAGGCAGCCCCATCCGAGCCCCCCTCCTGCCGGGCACGACCCACGTACAGTTCTGTTTGGTGTTGGTCAGGTTGAGCCGGAGGTTGTCCAGGTGCTCCAGGATCTGCTCTAGTGTCAGCTGGGCCAGTTTGCTACTTGAACTGCGCAAGCTGAGGACAGGGCAAGGGAAGCAGAGTTAGTCCCTGGGGGGCCCCGGAACCACCCACTGTCCCAGAGCGCTGTGGGGATCCCCTTTCTGCCTGCCATTTGTAGCTGGGGCCCCTCCATTGCCAGGAAGCTGGCTCTGCAGGAAAGGACGGGCCATGGCAGAGCAAGCCTCCAGGGGCAGGCGTAGCACTGCGCCCCACCCCACCCCTACTCTCTTGGGGGGCACCAGGCTGCTCCCTGGCAGCTCAAATCCCAGGGTGCTGCAGAAGCCCCAAGGCAGGGAGGGAGGTGGGCTCAACACCTGGCATGAGATCGAGCCCAGAGCTTTGCCTGTGAAGCTGGGGCACCTGGAGGCTCTTCTGATCCCAACTTCATGCATCCCCAGAGGCCACTCCACCCAGCAAGCATGGAACCAACCCTGCACCTGGCGCGGCAGCAGCACCAGGCTGCGGGGAACGCGGTGTCCTCACAGTGCCAGGGCGCCGGGCATCAGCCACAGGGGGCAGCTGGCTAGAGAGCTCGTTAGCTTGGATTAGAATGGCCAACTTATTGGGCCCAGAAAAAATGAAGAGAACCCTGGTGGTCACCTATCAAATGCTTCTAATTAACGAGGGGAAATGGAACCAAGCAGATGGAGCTGGAGATTTCCACAGGAACCGCTTCTCGGGGGGAGGGGAATGGAGGTGGGGGGGCCTTGTCTTTTCACAGCCGTACAGCCCCTAGTCCAACAGGTCCCTGAGCGGGCGGCCTGGAGCCTCTGCGCTACAGAACCTGAACAAGGCACGAACAAGGGGAGAACTCTAGGCTGGCCACTGCAAAACTGGGAGCTTGTACCTCCCCACATTGCACAAACACCGTGCCATGGCCACGCCGCCAGATCCCCCCCAGAGCCGGGCCCTGGCCATGCCGCCAGATCCCCCCCCAGAGCTGGGCCCTGGCCGTGCAGCCAGGGGACCATGCCCAGCGCTGCAGGGAGCTGGCCCAGTCAGCGCTAGTGCTGCTTCAGGACACTAGATGTCCCTTGTGCTCCAGGCAGAGCAGCGCCCGCAGAGCCCTGGGAGGACAGCGGAGGGCCCTGTTCTCCCTCAACAGAGACACCCCCAAGCTGCCTCGTCAGGAGCTGGCCTGGACAAGGGGCTGTTTCCCCATTGCCTTGGCCCAGCTGCTCTGGTGGCCGTTGGGGGCCTTCTGCGAGCTGAGTTTCACGGTTCTCAGGCCCTGGGCCAAGCGGCTGCTCTCAGCCTGCCTGAGACATGGAGACAGAGCTCCCATCTGCCCTCGAGTGGGTCCCTCCCATGGGTGCTGCCAGCCTGCAGCATTTCTGTTAGCCAGCCCCTTTCTCCAGTGCTGGGCTTGGAGGACAGGAATCCCCAGAGCTCTTTGCCAGGCAGCTGGGGGTCCTGGGTCCCCACCCCGTGCCCAGCTCAGTGGGGCTGCAGGCCACGGCGGTGACGTGTCAGTTACACATGCATGCGGCACAGCCCCTTTGTCGCCCTGGCATAGGAAACACCAGCACGGCTCAGCACATGCTGCTGGCAAGCCCAGCACGCCGGGACACGGGGCACGGGAGAGGCAGCTGCAGGGCCCGGCGCCTGCGTCGTTCTGCGGGGAGCGTGGGCCAGTGCAGGCTGCTGCCAATGCACACGAGCCTCGTCCCATCCTCACTTGGATGGGCTGGAGCATCTCACCGGATTGCCGACCTCAGGCTGGGTTCTAACTGCAGAGCTTCCCCCCAGAGCCCACCCCAGCACCTCAGTCCTGACATGCTGTGCCGAAGTGGGAATGTTCCTGCTGTGTCTGTGAATGCTGAGTGGGGAGTGTTGACCTGGGAAGGTTGCAGGGGAGTTGTTCTGGGAGGGCCTTGGGGAAGGGAGGATACCTGAGCATGTAACCTGAGAACCAGGAGGGGGGTTGAAGGCCAGGTGACACCTCTGCCCGGGGCATTGAACAAAGGACAAAGGCTGTGGGAGGAGCCAGGGGAAGGCTGAGTGAGAGGCTGGAGGGAGTTTTCAGTTTGGAGCTGGCTGGAAAGAGGGAGGGGTGCCCCGACGAAGGGGGCTGTGGCCTCCCTGGGGCCCCAGATGGACCTAACTAAAGGGGGTCCTGTTGTCTGAACCGCCAAGGCCTGTCTTGGACTGTGTTCCTGTCATCTAAATAAACCTTCTGTTTTACTGGCTGGCTGAGTGTCCTGGTGAATCGCAGGAAGCTGGGGGTGCAGGGCCTGATCTCCCCCACACTCCGTGACACTTGCCCCCCCCCCCCCACACCCAGTCCTGGACCCCCAACAAGCCCTGACACTCCCAACCCCACCTGTGCACCTCAGCCCTGACCTGCAGCGCCCCCAGACAGTCCAGGGTCAGGCACAAACTGATCTCCACCATGTGGTTGTTTTTGGTGACAACAAATATTCTCAAAGGACCGAGATCAACCAGCTCATTCCACCCAGGCCTGCACTAGGCAGCCTGAACCATGGTGTCCAGCAGCAAGAGCCTGGTGCGTTCACTCCCTGCGCAGTGCCAGGCCCCCGGCCTCTCAACCCCGAGGGTGGCCTCTTGCCAGAGTTACAGCACTTTCTGTGCAGGGAGTGTGGGGGATGTCTCCTCACCCAAAACAAGCATCCTCGGCCACCTGCCCAGGCCATAGGCTCCCTGAGGAGGGAGCTGTGGGAGAAGGGGGCCCCCATCCCCTCACCTCTGGCGTTTCCGTGGCAGGCTGTTGTTCTTAATCAGCAGGGATTTGATGTGCTCCGCCAGCAGGTCGTCGTGTTTGATGCACCAGTGCCGCAGGATGCTGGTGGTGAACTGGTCGTCCGGATGGCAAGGCCGGCTCAGCACCATCTTCACCATTTCCTCGCTGGGCCTGCCGCAGGAAGGGAAAGGGGGGTGAAGGAAAAGCCTCAACACATCCAATCCCACTTCTTCCACCATGAGTGAGACGCAGCAGGCACCCGACTCCCCTTGCCCATCACCATTGCTAGTTCCCTAGCCAGAAAGACAGGATTCGGCAGAAACCACGGCGTGGCCCTCTGGCTCCGAAGTCCCAGGGCTCGCAAGTGATGAGGCTGCCTCGCTCAGCTCTGGCTCCAGGACCTCCAGTGGGGTGGGGACCAGGTGCACTAGATACAAAGCTGCGTGGCAGGGAGCTCATCCAGCCCTTTCCTGAGATACGGAAGAGACCAGCCCCCATGGAGCAGCCTGGCACGTTCCCAGAGTCCCTGCGCCAGCCGCCCGTGCCGGCTTTGCTGCAACCCACTCTTCACTGCTGCTCCTGTGCATTCTGGCACTGTGGGCCTGGGCTAATTCCATTTAGAGCCGAGATCAGATTAGCCAGCTCCAAGTGCAGCATTAATGAATAGAAATAAATCGCTCTTCACTCAGCCATGGGAGGTGAGCAGAGCAGGCAGAGATCAGTGTCTAGGCCGGGCTACTAGTGTGCTGTGTGGGAGGCAGACGATGGTGGCTCTCTGGCTCTCAAAGGTGCCCAGTGCCAGAAACGGCCCAGGAGGGCTCAGCCAGCACTGGCCTGGGAGAACATCAGCGCTGCTGGTGCCTTGGGTGGTTCTTTTCTGGAGCAAAGAGGAGCATCTGGCTGCTGGTGGGGTGGCTCTGGAGGAGGTGTGACGAAATGGGAACGTTCTTGCTGTGTTCTGTGAATGCTGAGTGGGGAGTATTGACCTGGGAAGGTTGCAGTGGAGTTGGAACGGCCTGCACTGGGGAAGGGAGATACCTGAGCATGTAACCTGAGAACCCAGGAGAGGGGTTGGAGGCCAAGTGACACCTTTGCCCAGGAAACTGGATAAAGGCTGGGGGAGGAGCTGGGGGGAGGCTGAGTGAGGGGCTGGAGGAAGTTTCAGTTTGACTCTGGCTGGAAATGGAGAGGAGTTCCCCACGGCTTCGGCTTCCCAACGGGGCTGTGGCCTCCCTTGGGCCCCAGATGGGCCTAACTGATGGAGTCCTGTTGTCTGTACCCACAAGGCCTGTCTTGGACTGTGTTTCTGTTGTCTAAATAAACCTTCTGTTTTACTGGCTGGCTGAGAGTCCTGGTGGATTGCAGGAAGCTGGGGGTGCAGGGCCTAGACTCCCCCACCCTCCATGACAGAGGCATCCACTCAAGTTAGTCACTAAGAATCCTAGGGGTCTTTGTTAAGCGTCCTGGCAAATTTCAACTCTAGGTAATTACCTCACAGCTGCCTCCTTCCTCCCCAGAAGTGGCTGCCTTGCAGTGGTGGTGCATGAAGCCTGCACAGTGTTTTTGGGACAAGATGTGCTACAGGGGACGGTGCCATTCTGCATTTTGCTCAGCGGATGTCTCCTGCCCAGTGAAACCTTCCCGGGCACCCCCTGGGTTGGAGTCCCACAGCAAGCCGGCGTACTGACCCTCCCCTAGCTAGCTGGTGTCAGGGAGTTTCTGCCACCACTTGTCATTTCCAGCAAGCTGTTCTGATCCAGCACGTTGGCACAGCCCGCCCGCTGAGAACAGTGCCCACCTGCTCACTCCCGGCCAGGCTGGGGAGTGAGCCACATGGCCTTTCAGAGGACAGTGTCATTTACCCCCTCAACTCCTGGCAGGGAGGAAATTATCACTGTCCCCATTTTACAGATGGGCAAGCGGAGGCGTGCGGCAAAGTGACACTCTAGGGTCACACTGCAGGTCAGCTCTGAGCCAGGACCTGACTCCAGGCCCCCTGCTCAGTGCCAGACATGCTCAGCCCTAGCTGTGGCGTGCCTTGTCCTCAGCCCTCCAGAAGAGACACTGCGAGCAGGATGAGCCTTACCAGACAGCAGGTCTGGTGCCAAGTAGGTGCCAGCTCCAGTGACACAGGAAGGGAGGAGATGGGTCCTGGCTGGTGGAGGCCAGGATACCAATCAAGCTAAGCTTCCAACCTTCGCTGCATGCCCCAGGCCAGCCCCAGTAGCCCCCTGCTCAGGTGATGACAGCATGGCAGGAACCTCTAACCCCCAGCCCCTCTGTGGGCACAGCACAGGTAACCTTGGTGCCCCCTCCCTTTGGAGAGCGCCTCTCCCTGGTCCCGCCCGAGTCTCCCTGACCCGCCAAGCTGCCGCAGAACTGAAGGGCAGGGAGTGGGCAGCTTGGCTGGCACTAGGGTTGGGTCAGTCCCACGAGCTCCACAGCCCCAAGATGAAGGGTGCCCGGCAGCAAGGATCACTAGTAAAACCAGGAGCCCCAAGGAGTGGGCAGTGGCTTTCGCACTACCCATCCAGGTCCTCCAGTGTTAGCACCGCGCCGATTGCACAGGAAACTGAAAGCCATCTCGGGGGGTGGGGGTGCCCCTTGAGAAGCAGGCGAGAGGAATGTGATAATGCTTCCCCCGGGCTGGCCAGAATCACATTGCCAATTACTGCTGAGCAAGGGGGAGGGGACGCAGGCCAGAGAGGGGGCCTCTGCCCCCAGATAAAGCTGCTGCTGCCTCCACCTCCTCTGTGGCATCCTGGGCCCAAGGCGGGGGTGTGGAGCGCTGAATGGGCATGCATGGCACATGAAATATGGTTTTAATTCCCCTTCCTAAGCTGCCGTATCTGAGCAGGGGCTTACTGAAGGCGGGAGGCGCTCCGAGCTCCCCTAACGCATCAGCAATAATCGCATGGCTGTTTGCCTTCCCACACAGAGGAGACTGGGGACAAGTGTCAGATCAAATCCCCGACAAGAGAGAGCTGGGGGTGGAAAGCCCAAGGGCCCTTTCAGGAGCAGCCCCGCAGCTTGGCCTGGGATCAGTCTCCAAGGGGCAGCCGATCCCCGTGAAGCCCAGCCTGCAGCACCCCAGCGATTCCAGCTCTGGCAATATACAGAGCTCTCCTGAGAGAGGTCACTCCGACCTGTTGGGAGCCTCTCTGGAGCACTCCCTGCACATCAGCCATGCAGGCGGGGCTCTGACGGGAAGGAAGGGCCGGACCCCAACCCCAGCTGTGCCCTAGCTCAGGCGTTGAGGGCAGAAGGTAACCCCTCTCCCGCATGGCGCCAGCTGGGATACTGGGACACGGTACCTCAGCCCAATGCCAACTAAACTGACCAGAACTCCCCAGTGGCCAGCAACCGCCCCCACCCCGGGCAGACAGGCTGGCCCCAGGAAGCCTTCCTTTTGTTAATCCTTCCTGCCTGGGGTCTCAAGCAATCAAACTGAAGGTGTCTGGTGCTTAGCAGGGTCAGGGCCTGGGAGCCAGGACTCCAGGGTTCAAGTCCCAGCTGTGCTGCCAACTCGACCCTGGGCAAAGTCTCTGCCCCTCTCCGGGCCTCAGTTTCCCCTCTGCAAATGGGAAGAATATCCACTCAGAGGTGCTGTGAAGAGTAACAAGCGGGGAGCCTGGGGGCTGCTGAAGAGCCAGGGGGTTTTCTGTAATTCGCAGGCAGAGATCAGACCAATGGTGCAGCTCGGAGAGGCCAAAGAGGGGAATTCAGGGAGGGAGGGACAGGATCTGTTCTCCCATCTCCCTCCCTAGACAGGGCAGCACACAACATGCAGCCTCACTCACTGCCCACAAGGGCCAGGACACGCCTGCAGCCCTTGCTCGGACCCTGCCTGGCCTTGCAAAGCCTGTGACTGGAACTTTTAACATGTTAAGAGCAAGGTTTTTCAGGACCACCTTAAAGACGCGAGAAGGCAGCAGCTCCTGTGCTGATCAAATCTGGATTGATTAGAGCCAAGCCACAGGGGAGCGATCGCTTCGGTGGCGCTCTGCTCCTTGGAGCATTGGGAGTGGAGCTGCCATGTGCTGGAGAAATTAAATGTTCTATCTGTCGCCGTCGTTCCTCGCACTCTGATTAACAAGCGAGAGGAGCAGTGCTCCCGGCGGCTCCATGGAGCGGGTACTGCCTGTTACTCCAGCCCAGCTCAGGGACCAAGCGCATTGAGGCAGGGGATGAGAAGGAACCCTCCAATGCTTCTCTTAAGGGTCATGCCGATGCGAAGGAAAGGGGCGCGCTCACAATTCCCTGCCCTTGGCTGCTGCTGCAACCCGGTGTCGACTCACCGTTCCCAGAGCAGAACATGGGAAACCCCACGGGCAGGACTCAACGCATGTGGTCCCAGCAAGCAGCCCCATGAGCCCTCTGCACAGGCCCTGATCCTGCAGCAAACTGCACGTGGGCAGGGCCCCCTGGTGTCCCCTGCCTGCTGCTCCTGGGGCCACGTAATGCCTGGCCCTGCCCAGCATTAGCCAAGAGAGGCCGCCCTGCTCTCCTTTGGGAACCCCTGCCCTCTGCAGTTCAAAGGGCCAGCAAAGTACCCCCCCTGGCACAGCACGCTCATACCACCCCTCCCCCACTGCATACGTACTTCTCTCTCCTCAGCTGCAGCAGCAAACAGGACAGTGCCTCTGGGTGCTCTGCAAAGGAAACCAAAGGGGCTTAGTTTATTCCCGACAGCTGGGACCCCCAGTGACTGCTGAGGGGCTCAGAGCCCTTAGCTGCAGGTATCTGAGCAGACATGCCCACAGTTCCTGTCACCCGTCCCCAGGCCCCTCGTGGTGTCTGCCCACGCAGCCTGGTCCACGCTCCCTGACCCTACCAGTGACACACAGCCCCTGCCAGGGGGCGGCAGCAGCCGCTGGGCGTGTAATTCTTGGCCTGGGGCAAAGCTGAGTCTTGTGCAGAGCTCCTGGGGGCTGCACGCTTCCTCTCCCTGCATATGCGCACACACTGCCGGGCAGCAGAACCGGCTGGGCAGACTCAGCAGGGATTGGACCCCTGAGATTGTGCTGTGTGTGTGTCTGACATGTGGGGCGCAGGCTGCCTGCCGGCTCACCTTTGTACTTGAGGTGCTGCAGGATGGGGATGATGGTCTCCAGGGGGATGTTGTGTGCCAGGAAGAGCTGCCAGGTGCAGTACTGCTCAAACGTTTCCCAGTCCAGGCTCTGAACTAGAGGGGAAAGCAGAGCGCTTGTTAGGGGAAAGGGCGCTGCCCCTAGGCGGGGGAGACAGCTCCAGCAGGAGGCAGGGGCCTAGGACAAGCGTAAGCCGGGGGCAGAGATGTGACTGAGGAGGCTGCATGCTGCAGGGAGGTCTTGCAGAAGGAGCGTGAGTGGTGTCTGTGCCACGCCCTGGCAGAGAGATCCAGGATGCCAGCAGTCAAGCAGAGTCTGGGCATTCTGTGCTGGCTTGAACACCGGGTGCTGGCATGTGGGTCCTCGAGCAGTTTTGAACAGCTCAAAGCCCCAGGGTCTCAGAGGGAGGGAATGAGCTTAGAGCATTGCTTGGAGCCTTCCGTTCAGAGCCAGGGCTGGAGCTAAACGGACCAGAGCAGTGGGAGAGACTCCTCACCAGGCACTTGCTGGGGGAACCGCTTATCCCTTCAGCGTCCCAGGCTGGACACTGGGCACTACGGCTCTGCATGCACCCCCAGCCGAGCGCCTGAGGGCCCGGTGACGGTGCAGGCCGCAGACAAGCCAGGAGACTGGCCTGTGCCGTGCAATGATCTGCCCACTGGCTGCGAGCTGGGGCGATGCTCCAGCCCTGGCAATCTGAAATCCAGAGGGGTGTTTTTCTGAGCGTTCTGCTTCAGGGTGCCCAGGAGTTCAGTCAGGGCAGTCCCCCGGCCTGTGCAGTGCACACAGCTCAGAGTGGATAAGCACAGTGTTCCTGCTGGCCTACGGGTCCTACAGCAAACACAGGAAGAGCCCAGACCCCAGTCCCCTGGTTTCACAGGAGCAGCCTCGACGTGCAGGTCAGATCACAGGGCCACCTCTGACCATCTCCCACCATCTGTCAGCCTGACGGAGTTTTGACAGCTGCTGTTACATACCACAATTAGGAGCTTATCAGCTGCTAACATCACAGGGGGCAGACGGCTGCGAACAGGGTGAGTCGGGTCCAGGACACTCGGAGCACTGGCCTGCGTCTCTGAAGGGACAGGCTGAGCCCCCTAGAAACCCTGCAGCTGGGCGCGCATGTGGGGATGGCAGAACTAGTGGAGGGGTTTTCTTTTCCTCTGTTCTCCCTGACATTGCCCTGAAAGGCTCTGTCAGCCCGTCGCAGGGAGAGAGAGACTGAACCATGCCCGTTGCTCATAGCCCAGGCCTTTGATAGAGTGCCAAGCCCAGTACTAACCACCTGCCCTGAGCTGCTCAGCGTCTCCGGATTCCCTTGGGGCTCGCCAAGCACTCTGTCTCAAGCCTGGTTAAACCCATCAGCTCTGCTCACAGCTTAGATCCAAGCAAACAACTAATCTCACAGGCCTGCTTGGGGCAGTGATCCTTTAAGCAGTGCCACTAAGATGACATGGATCAGAGGAGGAAACACCAATCTCCAGGCAACTGGTGCCACCGTCCCCGCCCTGAGAGCTGCCCCAGGTGCCAGGCTCCTGCACTGGCAGGCCACGCCGGGGCATCTCTTTATCAGCACCTTGTTATCTGCAGTGTTATAACAGACTGTACGACTTTTGCAGCGCAGAGGTGGGGGATATTTCCTCCCCCCACCCAGGGAACACCCCCATGGCTTTAGTCCAGCTCAACGAAGGCTCCCAGCATTGGCCGCCCATGGCCTCCAGCGGAGAAGGGGACTCAGCGCTGCCAGGGCTGTGGCTTTTGCGAGTAGCAGGAGCATGTCAATCCAGCGACCTGCAGGGAGCACTGGACACCGGTAGCAGCACCACCCACGAGGGTCTGGCAGCGCCAAGGGAGAAAGCTGCCCCCTCCTTGGCCCCAAGAGCACGGCACGGCCAGCCACGTCTCCATTACACACTGTTGAGTGGTGGATGATTTACAGGCTCCTCCTGGCAGGTGCTTGAGAAACAACAGCACCACCTGCCCGTGCACAGGACACCCTTCCCTGCCTGGCCGGGAGCAGAGCCTCAGGGCGTGCATTGCTGGGGCTGCTACCTAGGGAGCAGGGAGACGCCAGTGGAACTGCCCCAGCACGGTCCGAGCCCTGGCCAGCATCACCAGTCCGAAAGAGGCCCAGGAAAGCTCACCAGGCCAAAAGGTGCTGCCTGGTGCCCAGATACCACAGGGCTAGGCATGAGAGAGACGGTGTGTGGACTCACGATGCCCAGGGGGATGTCAACAGGGAAGGAGCCCCAGGCTGGCTCAGCTCCTGGGGGTCACAGGAAGGTGGCGAGAGGTTTTGCCAGCCCAGAGTCTAAAGCAGCTGGGAGAAGAGGTCTCTGTTCTGCCCACCTGGAGGCCAGAGTCCGCCGCACGAGACAAGCGGCTGCTGGTGACTGTTTAAGCTGCATCCGTGTTCACCTCCAAATACAGGCACCCTATCTCATCCCCCGACCCCCACATGGCCACGCCCATCTCCCCCCCATACGGCCACGCCCACCTCCACCTGGGTGAGGGGGATTCCTACTCACTCAGGATGTTGAGCACTGAATCTTTTCGGAACATCACCAGGTTCCCCATCATGACGTGACACACCAGCTCCTGCAGCTGGAAAGCAGAGCACAGTGGGATGAGTGCAGGAAGGCCGGGAGCTGGAGGGGGTGTGTGTCAAAGAGCCAGAGTGCGGGGCGTGGGGGGCAGGCCAGCATGACATTAACCCCTGAGTGCTGGGATTTCCCGCCAGCAGCAGGCGGTGCTCACCCCGGGCAGGCTCAGCCAGCACTCACACAGCACGGAGGAGATGAGTCTGGAGAGCCCAGGCGGCAGAGGAGCTGCAATCCCAGCATGGCCCGTCTGGCACACACAAGTGGCCCCCCAGCGAAAACAGGGATCGGGGTGAGTGCGGCGGAAACCTTTGCAAGAGCAGGTGGCTCATAAATCAGAGCCGTTCTAGACAGCTCCAGGGGTTCACACCTCAACCCCAAACGGTGCAGTGCTTGTTGCACAGTACAGGGCAGATACCAGCAGGCCGGACTGGGGTGAGGGGGACCAGCAGCTGGGGGAGGGAATGAGACCCATGGCTGGACCCCAGGGCACAGCAGGAATCACTCACACGTCGTTCCCACTGGCAAGGGCTGGGTTGCTGCTAGGAGCAGAGCCCTCCAGCCCAGCACGAGGGGCCACACGGACCCCGCCCCTTTTGTCTGCAGCAGGGATCTGGGGGAACACTTGCCCCCAAGCAGATGGGCAGAGCTTGGCCACTGACAGTGGCTCACGCTCCAGTTGCAAGTCGCCCTTCCCTTAGCTCCATTCCCAGCGAGCTGCCAGCACGACGCCCTGGCTCCTTTCCCCCCCGCTCCCTGCTCACGCTGGGGCAAGAGCGTGGAGTCTCTTCCTACGCCTCATGCACTTGCCGCTGGAGCCCCTTCTCCCCACCCCCGACTCCCGCCCTATTGCTTGGGTCCGCGCAGCGGTCCAAGACAGCTGCTCTCCAAAGGCAAAAGGCTGCAGCTTATGAGGAGACACTGGCCCCTGCAGCTGGTCGCAGCCATGGCCCTAGGACTTCCTAGGAGAGCCAAGAGCACCCGTCTCTCCCAGCCTGCCCCTTGCTGTGCTCATGTCTGTCAGAGGCACCGCTCGCCTCTCGTCTGTCGTGTTACGAATCCCGTCGGCTTGGAGGTTTGCTCTGTGCTGAGTTCCGGGAGGGAGAGACCAGGACTCTGCCCTGCCTTTGCAGGCAGCAGGCAGGTTGGGCTGCCCAGGGACTGCAGGGAAACAGACGAAGCGAGCAGGGAAGAATAAGAGGAAGGGACAAACGAATCGACAAGGGAGAGGAGAGGAAATGTGACCGGCATGTGCTTGGAAACCTGGGCTGTGCTTCGTAGACAGCGATGGAGCCCATGAGCAGTGACAGGAGCCAGCCGAGCTGAGCCACCATGACTCAAGCCTTTCCCATACCTCATACCATTTAGCTGCCTGCCAAGCAAAACTCCCTGGCTGAAGCGCCAGCCTTGCTGCAGCTGGGAAAGCATCTACCGAGCCATTTTGAAAACTCAGCTGATGTATAACTAGGGCAAGTTCCAGGGTTATCAGCCGATCGCGCTCCAGATGCACCCAGACAGCAGAAGTATTCAGTGCCTGGCTCTCCCCACCTTCCTCCCACGGACTATTTTTGGGTTTCTCTGAACTGATGTCATGGCAACTCCTGAGCGCTGCTGCTGGGAGAGGGTCTCCAAGCCGGGCTCAGCTCTCTGGATTGCCACATCAGGGTGGGGGAAGCCAGCTCTGGCCAGGGGCGAGCACAGCCCGGGCCCAAACCCAAGCATAATGGGCTCCTCTGGCCTGGGGCTGCCTGGAGGGATGGTCTCCCAGCAGCACTGCCCCCCTCAGTGCCGCAGTCACTCAAGTCGGGTTCCATCTCCTGGCTGAGTACTGCTGCAGCCTGCGTTGGGAGGGCATGGCAGCAGGAGGTGGCAGGGATGCAGACCACACTGCCTAGGCTACATCCAGGTGGTGGCCAGGGGAAGGAGCAGCAGCTGGGCCTCCCACTGCAGATCACGGGCCCCGGTTGATTGGGGGGGACCCTGACCCAAGGCTCCGGAGACCTCTTTCTGGGGTGCAGAAGCCTCTTGGCGTCTGCAGCACAAGCTTGTGTGCCGGAGCCCCAGTTCTGCAGGGTGAGAGCTGCCTCCTCACGCAGCATTTGCCAGCCAAGTGGGGGTCCCACTGCCTGCCGCTCACAGCGCTAGGAAGGGCTGGCTGGGGTGCCACATTTACCAGGAGTCCCACGGGATCTATGGGAGGCTTCCAACATCTCGCCCCTTTGCTCAGCTCCCCTCTCATGGGAGGGTTTAGCTCTGCGGCAGCCTTCTCCTCCCGCCCCCTTGCCTGCCGTTCCCACACAGCTGCAGCTCACCAGGGCTCAGAACATATCCAGCCAAATCCCTCTCCATGCTCCCACTCCCGCCTCCCTGCAGCAGCTCCAGGCCTTGACAATCCCTTGAAGGTCATGGCTTGGATTTAACAGACTGACCCTGCAGGCTGCGGCCCAGCCCCTCGGGGAAACGGGGCAGCCCCGTGGATTTAGAACGGCTGCTGCACAGCCCAGGGCCCCGGCCCACCCAACAACGAAGGGGTGCAAAAGGCTCCCTGGGAGATGGCAGCTGGCTCCGAGAATGGCACGTCCCGCCCTGCCTCTCTGCAGCTCCATGCTGAGCTCGGTCCACGTGCACCGGGTACAGAGGAGACGACACACACTGCCCCTCCCCACCGCGCAGAGCCCCCGCTCCTACCTGGGCCGAGTCTATGACGGCGACTATCATATTCAGCAGCTCCCCGCTCCGGAGGGTCTCGTCGGGGAACTGAAAGAGTTGCAAGCAGAATGGAGTTCAGGGAGAAGTGGACTTGGAGCCTTGAGAGGAGCAGGGGGAGAGATCACCCCTCTCCCAGGACAATGCAGGTACCCCACACTCCTGCCCTGCAGTCAGCTGTGCTGGATGTGGCTCCTGCACTGACCAGCTGCTGACTGGACCTAAACGAAACTCCTGGGGACCTGGCTGGCTCACAGGTCGCTCCCCAATTCACGGCAGCATTGCCCCACCTTGCACTCAGGGGAGAACGCTGCCTGCATCTCTCCCTGAGCAGAGCAGGGGGCACCCCAAGCTGGGGATGGCCAGCAGAATGGGGTTAGCAAAGCAGCAGGGCAGGGCTAAGACACAAGCTGATCCTTTTGCTGGGGTTTGAAAGGAATGGGAGGCAGGTGGATTCACTCAGCACTAAATCCTGCAAGCCAGGTCCCTGTCGGGAGAGCACAGAGGCTGCAGAGCGTGGCTCGGAGGGGCTCTCCCAAGGACGCTAACGTCAACGCTGGCCGTGCTGACCCGAGCAGACGTGTGGCTGCTTGGGGAAATCAGTTGGCCAGAGGCATCTCGTTAAGCCCCACGTTTCCCCTACATCTGCTAGTGTTTCAGCCTTTCGTTTGCTCCCCAGCTCCCAGGTGCTATGTGTTTGTGGGCAACTGCAGGGAACACACACCAAGAGGAAAGGGCAGAAGGCGGGTGGCAGAAGCGATCCTGGCGCAGCTCAGAGGCCCTCGACGGCAGCTGTGCCCGAGTGACGCTGGCCACGCCCCTCTTCGGAGGGGAATGGGTCTGAGCCCAGGGTGGACCGGGCCTGTGTTGGTCTGGCCCAAAGTGACTTGGGGCAGAGGATTGACACGAGGGGTTTCCTTGGCTGCCATCACAAGCAAGGGGCCCCTTTCTGAGCATGCTGGGGGAGGGGCGCTACACAGCGAAATGACTGAAGGACAAGGCCCCTCCCTGAAGTTTGTTAGTTATTTTCCACATTTCACTCCTCCTCCCCCCATTCATGCCTCTTCCCCCCAGAACAGCGTGGGCAGGACTCTCCCTAACGCCCAGCAGACGTGCCTAACCTGTCAGCCAGCCGGAGGCGATCAACGCACACTCACAGAACATGACCCGTGTCCCTTTCAGCGTGTCAACTTACCCCGCGAGTGCTAAGCCACAGCTCCCTGCAGTACTGGAGCAGGACGCTGGGCGGATTCCACCCTCTGGCCCTCCGCTCCCTGGGATCAGCTCAAATGAATTACTGCAGCCTCCCCCGAGTCGGGGATTGGAGCCGAGACTCGAGCCAACCCCCATCATCACCCTGGCAGGGAAAAGGTGACGGCTGTGCTGGCCAAGCCTGAGCCCCAATCTATCTAGATGTTGTGACGAACTGGGACTGTTCCTAATGTTTGCTCTGGATACTGTGTTGGTGCCTCAGTGTCCCCTAGGCAGTTCTTAAGTATCTGGCAGAGCAAAGGGCCAGTGCACCTAATGCCTGGCACTCTGTATCCTAGCAACTGATGGCCTGGGCCCCTCCTCTGCAAAGGTGCCAACTGCAGGTGTTGGAGACAAAGGGATCAGGTGACCTCCTGGCCCGGGAAAGGAGCTGAGCAGAGAGGAGGGGCTGGAGGGGTTGGTTAGTCTGGAGCTACCTGGGGATAAGGAGTGAAGTGCAGACCTAGGGGTCTGGCTCACTGCCCCCCAGAATGGACCCGGCCGAGGGGTCTGGTTCGCTGTATCTACAAGCTCTGTTTTAGACCCTGTTCCTGTCATCGAATAAACCTCTGTTTTGCTGGCTGAGAGTCACGTCTGACTGCAAAGTGGGGGTGCAGAACCCTGTGGCTTCCCCAGGACCCCGCCTGGGTGGGCTCGCTGTGGGAAGCACACAGAGGGGCAGAGGATGCTGAATGCTCCAAGGAGAGACCCAGGAGGTGAAGACGTGTGAGCTTCTTGCCCTGAACAAGTCTGCTCCAAGGGAGAGGAGGCTCCCCAAAGTCCTGACTGGCTTTGTGGGGAGCAGTTCCAGAGCATCGCCCGGGGACTCCGTGACAGACGTAACAGCATGAAGCTCCCACAGCCAAGCCCCCACAATCAGTGCACCACACAAGCCCAGCGATGATGCCTGCTTAGAACCACAAGATGGCTGACAGCGAGGACATGGGGACAGGCCAGGAGAAAACTCGCTCACTGTGTTCAGAGCAAAAAGAAAGTCAAGGCCAGTGCCTGAACAGTGCACTCGAGAACGTGCGACAGGGACCAGCCAGAGGGCCAGGGACCCGCAGCTTGGCAGGTTTTCGCCCTTCCGCGGCTAGACTTGGTTGGGAAGTGAGTCTTCCTAATTAGCTTCCACTTCTATGGCACCTTTCACCCACACCACTTGCAAACCTTGTCAACACCTGTAAGCAAGCAATTTACCCAGTGCTGAGATGCAGCCACTTCTGGGCGTACCATGACAGCTGCTAACAGCCAAACAGCACAGAGTAAGACAGGAAGTGCAGAACAGAGCTGTGTCTAATTGGAAAGATTAGGGGAGTGCAACATTAACACCCTGATACCCGCAAAAAGCACCAGGAGATTTCACGCACCTGGGTGTGGTCAGGACTCTGATTGAAGGTCTAGTTCAAACAGTAGCGCCCTGCAGGAGCACTGAGCCCTCTCGGTGTGCCAGGGGTGGGTCAGCAATTGAGAGAAGACCATTCCCTACTGATTTGCCAGCGCCTATCCAAGCACCTGGCAGAGGAATTAACCTGCATGGCCCAGGGCTGCCTTGCCCTGCTGACCTAACAAGATCCTAGCTCAGGACACCTCACGCCCGAGCTGACCGGGGTGAGCTGAAACGGAGACCACGGGGGCCCCTGCCTGGGCTGAGTTCTCACCTCGGTGTATATGGAGGGGGTGAGGTAACAGAGCAGCCGCACGTCATCCTCCTGGCAGGCCTTCATGTCCATCATCAGGCAGGTATGCAGGTCCCCCAGCTGCGTGGCCTGGGCAAACGACTCGTACAGGTTCATCTTCCCTGCTGCTGCTTTGCTAGAGGGGCCACAGGGCGACATGAGCGAGTGTCCCGGGTAGGGGACCCCGGGGAGGGATTCTGTCTGTTGCTCGGGGCTGGGCGAGGAGCAGCTTGACTCAGCTACCTGCCGAGGGAGCTTAGCCCCAGCCTGACAGCCCCCCAGAAGGCTCTGCCTGTGGACAAGGCTGCTCAGCAGGGGCCGCGGTGGGCGGGAAGGAAGAGCTCAGGATGAACCAAACACGAGCTGAACTGGGAAGACGACAAGCCCCTGCAGCCGCCTGGCTGGGTGGGAATCCCCGCAGCGCGCTCCCCGGGTGACAGCAGGATCACTTAGCGAGAGCTGCCTGCACAGCCCTCCTGGCTGGGTCAGCACTCAGGTCCATGACGGACGCAGCCGGCCTCTGACCCACCAACCCCGCCTGGCCGCTCCTACCTCGCTTTCAGGTAGTAGAGAAGGTGGTAGCCAATCTTGGGCTGTTTCTGATAGAGCTCAGACAAGAGATCCAGCAGCAGAGAGAAACTGCTGTTGTCTTCCTGCATCTGGCAGAGGTTCCTGGAAGGGGGCGGGAGGAGAACAGGGACATTCAGATGTGAGAGAACGGTGCCGAGTGCGAGGGTTCCCCTGTGCAGCCGGCGCAGGGAACCCCAATTCCTAGTCCTGCACGCTCCACGGGGCTGATTTGATAGGGGCTATGACAGCATTGTCCCTCCGCCCCGAGGATGGCTGCTGACATGCGGCACAGCGCCTGGGGAGACTTTGGCTTAGGACACCAGGGCAAGGCCTGACTCGTGGGAGGAGTCCGATGTTGTGCAGAGCAGAAGGAGCTGGGATTTCAGGGCCTTGTTTGAAAACTCCTCACTAAACAGGAGCCACGGAGCTAAAGTCCCACCATGGAGAAGGGCTGAGGGGAGGCAACGGGGCCTGAGACTCCACAGCGCTCACACCCCGCCCCCAGAAGTCCCACTCGGTGGGAAAGCTGCTCTTTAGTCACAGCTCCAAGAGCCAGGAATCCCCGGGCTGGTGTCACTGCAGCTTAATGGGGCATTTTAAACAGCAGGTAACTGGTGCAGACCCAGCCCTGGGTCAGCAGCGGCCTAGGACATCGCCACTGTCCAGCTGTCATTTGGGGCCGTGGGGAGTGGGCTGGGGGCTTGGCCCGGGGGCTTGGCCCAAGTGCTCCATGACACACACCGCCATGCAGCATCCTCTTGTGGGGCGCCTCTGCCTGGCCTTCTGCAGATAGCGCCTGGAGCTGGCCTGGCCTGAGTGCCCAGGACAGGAAATCCCGACGGCCCTGGGATACAAGGGGGCAGAGAGCAGCAGCGTCCGTCTTAACCTAGCTGTGCACAGTTCAGCTCGAACGGTGGGAGACACCAGAGAAAACCCTAAGCAGGGTCAGTTAAAGCTCAGGAAGACTCACCTAAATATTAGGTAAAGCGGCTTCCCCACCGACTCCTCCAGAGACCTGCATGGAAAGTGCATCGTCAGCCGGGCGGCCATGACAGCTTGGCAACACTCATCTGGGGCTAGAGGAAGCTAACAGGCTAATACACTTCCCTCCCCAGCATTCAGGGCCTGTTCGGCAGCATAGGGTAACCAGATGTCTCGATTTCTGGGACTTTTTCTTATATAGACGCCTATTACCCCCCACCCCCGTCCCGTTTTTTCACAGTTGCTGTCTGGTCACTCTGTGTCAGCACCCCGGCCGGTGGGGTAACCCCCATCGAATGGGCACAGATGGGGGTGCGAGAGACCACTGACAGAATGGGGAATAGAACCCAGGAGTCCTAACTCCTGCAACCAGGGGGAAGGCTAGGAATTACCGACTCAGCCTAGGTGGTGCCAGGTGGGGTCCTTGGATCTGGGGTCCCCAGACAGCAAGGGAGGAGCGGGGGCTGCCACTGGCGCTAGCTGCCACGCGTTGCTCATGCTAAGCAGCGTGGTGGGGGGTGGTATGTGGTGCACTGGGGAGAATGGTCTCATCAAAGCCCTGGGTGCTGCAGCTGTCTGCTCTGGCTTTGTGCCGTTCGTGACAGCTCTGGTGGTGCACGCTGGGCCAGATGCCGGCGGGTCTCCCTTGCTCCGTGAAGCTGGGGCCTGTGGAGCAGTCACTAGGAGCCGCGGAAGTTGTAGTGGGAAAAACCCAACGGCCAGCGCGAAAGGATGAAACAGAGAAAAATAAATCCATACTCCTCTGTGATTTCTTCTGGCAAGACCTCCCCGAGGAAGTGAGCCTTAAATAGCTCCTGCAGGCAGGATGCGAGGACGGATAGCTGCTCCGAGTCAAAGTCCTCCTGGGGCAAAGAAAGGCGGAAAAAGAGAAAGTCACCCACCAGCTCAGGTCCAGCCGCAAGGGGCAGGGTGAAGGCCCGGCACTGCTGTACATGGCAGGACACACCTGAGTGCCACCAGATCCATTCTGTTGCCACGGCACGGCAACAAGAGCCGGCTGTCAGAGCGGGTTACCAGTGAGAAGACGCCTGGGTCTGCAGCACTTCTCAAGCACTGCGAGACACTCAGCCACTAATGACTGGTAATTCAGGCTGCATCTGCAAAGGGCGACCAGAGACAGAGCCACACAGCTGGCAAGAGGACTCCACTCCTGCGGGGGCTCAGCACATGAGGCTATCGAACGCAGCTGCCCTGAGGACAGACGCAGCCTGCACATGCTGCAGTGGGCACTGGAATGGAGACCTCTGTGCTGAAGGTGGGTGGGGGATCTGCCCCATTTGGGACATGCTGGGATCTGCTGGGATCCTGGCAAGTGGCCAGCATGACCCGTGGCTGGCAGAGTACCACTGCGGCCCCTCGGGAGTTCCTTTGGGCTCTCACCCTGACATGTGCCCCAAGCCAACACTATCAAAGCAGGGGGAATCTATCATTTGGACATTTGAGATAAGCAAAACTGACAGGATGCCCCCTTGGCTCAGTGCCCGAGGGCACTTGGCACAGCTAGCATTCAGGGTAGCAAATACATCACCCAGCCTGCCAGCGCGCCCCTCACCAGAGCATCTGGGCACCAGGCTGCCTACCCTCACCTCCCAGTAAGAATCCCCCCAGCCTCTGGCAGCGTGCCCAGGCACCCAACGCTGCTCTGCGGGACCGAGACACTTGCTCACGGGTGTGCTTCCCCCACAGGATGGTGCTGCTTCCAGGAGATCTTTGCTTAGTCACATTTCTAAGCGGAAACATGAGTGCTTGGATCACGGAGAGCGACCTCCGAGCCCCCCCACCCCAGCCACTCTCATGTCACCCAGCCTGAGGCAGGAGCATCGCGTCCGGCTCTGTGCAGCTACCTCCAGGACTTGATCCACAATTTCCTGCATGACTTCACACTGGGCTTCCGTATCGCTGCAGCACAAAAACAAGAGGCAACGCAAGTTGCAGCGGGAGATAGCGAGAGTGGAGACAATGGTGTTTTGTACCCAGCCGGCTCTGCGCAGGGGCCCAAAGGACCCCAGCGCTGGAGGGGGGAGCGTCGGAGGCCCTGCTTCGCACTGCTCCGGCACGGGCAGGGAGGCAAGCCTACAAGCGCACATGGAGGGAACATGCTTCACTGCTACAAAAGCATTCTGCACATAAACAAACGAGCTGATTGACAGCGTAAGATTAAATGGGTCTAAAGCTGCCAGTGAGATCAGTGCGCCGTGCCGGGGTCTGGGAAACGAAGAGCTTTGTCAGCCCGCTGGAGATGGAGCTAATTCCAAAGTCACTGAGGTCAAGAGGGAGGACGGAGCATTCTGCAGGGGATGGGGACAGAGGGAAGGGAGTTGCTCTCCCAGGGCAGCCCTGGGCACTGTCCATGTGACAGAGCAAGCGGGACCCTGACTGGCCAGTATCTGCAGCGATTGTGGGGCAATACCCCAGTGGCCAGCAGGCCCAGCTAACCAGGGAAAATCAATGCTCCCACCATGGAGGACTGCGCCGCTCGCCCCGGGTTCCTAAGCCCCGACTATCCTGCGACTGTTGGGGCGTGTGGCCAGGGGGGATAAACTCAGGCCCTGTGAGAAAGGTGCTGCCCACAGAAGACAAACTAGTCCAGCTGGCACTAACCAGCTCCCTAGGGGTGCCAAGGATTGGGTGTGGCCCTGGAGACGGGGCAGGCTCCAGGCACGAGAGAAGAGCGTGGGGAGGCTTCCTCTGCACTGCTGAGGCTGTCCCTGTTCTGGGGACAGAGAATCCAGGGTTCTCAGCCAAAATCCCTTGCTGCGTCCCACAGAGAGTGGCTCCGAGGCGGTTACTCTGATAAGCATGGACAGGACCCCAGTGCCTGCGGGAGACCCCGGTAAAAGACACAGCTCACAGACTTGACCCCCACACCTCCTTCGGACAAGCCCTCCATCGCAGGGCTTTGGGTGCAAGTGTCTGCAGCGCTGCATTGACAGCGCTGGAGTATCCCACATGCTGCTACATGCAGACCCACAGAACAGAGCGATTGGCCAAGACCAACCTTCCCTTCTGCAGTAACAGGACTTTATCCTTCAAAGACTCGTCCAGCTGGTCCAGGAAAGGTGTGATGTCAACAGGCTCCTCAACGATGGTTTCTTTGATTGGATGGAACCTGAATTCCCTCTTCTTCCCTGCAGTGGAGAAAACAACTGAGGTTCAACTGAGCTGCCTGCGTGACGGGGCCTGGAAAGTGGTGGCACCACCGCAAACCTGAGCCACCAGCCAGACCCAATGGAAACCACTGCACCACCCGTGCTCAGAGTGACACTGCTGGGTACAGGAGCACGCCACATTCAGCAGCCTGGTTTCGTGTCCCCGTAGCCCCAGATGTGTGGGGTACGAGCTGGGACCTGGATCCCAAGTTTGGAGGCATTCAGAGCTGGGCTCTGGGTCAGGCCCATCCCCAAATATTGGCACTCTGCTGGTTATCCAAAGACCCCCAAGTGCTTTAATAAGTCAGAAGCCTCCCAACCTCTGGGGTAGGCAAAGGGGAGAGTTCAGAGAGTGGCAAACCGAGGTATCCCGGCTGCCTTCTACACCCATCCCCAGTTCCACAATGTGCCCCAAGTCACAGTGCGCAGCAGCGGTGGGAGGGACGGAGCCCAGGACTCCCAGCGTCCAGCGCTGATCACCGAAGGCCGCAGTACAGATGGTGCATCATGGAGCTGTGAGGATCAGACTATCCAAGGTCAATCGCGCTTTCAAGCTTCCTGTGTGTGTGGATTTGGGGCCGGCACACCTAGCGCTCTGCAGGGCACCAGCCCGCAGCACTGCAGACAGCAACCCGCTCCCGCTCAGGCTGGGCTGCTCCATCCCGCTCTCTGACGACCCTGCCCCACCCCAACACATCCCTCTAATCAGAGTGCTGGGGAGACTACAGAGCTGTTCCACCAACGCCCGCTGAAGAAATGATCCCAGGTGCCTGCAGCTTCTGAGAGCAGCAATTCTGGCCTCCAGCAGACCAGCCAGCCCCGTGGTGCCACTCCAGATTCCCAGAGAGGCTGCTGTGAGTGTAACGAAAACCAAATGTGCCAACAGTTATCAGGGGCCAGAGAGGGCTGCCTGAGAAAGGAGCGAGCCCGTTCCCAAGCTGGCCACCCAGGGGTGGCCAGGGGTTCCCCAGCCAGCAGTGCACCCTGGCTCGGCCTAGCCTGGTTCCCATTTCAGCAGGAGACTCAGACCCCAGGAACCCGGGCCCACGTGACCTTCCCCGGCGCTTGCAGGGGTCAGCTTCCCGGCACCAGTTAATGACTGCAGAGCGCTCGGTAAATGCCCAGGGCCCCCTGCCCTGTTTGCAGGAGATTTGCCCCAGGCTCAGTGACTGTTGCTTGCAGGGAGAAGAGGCTTTCTGGGAACTGTGCTCATGGCTTGTTCTCTGGGGCCCGGTCGCTGGGAAGGAAAGGAGGCAGTGCGTGCGCAGAGAGGCAAGAGGCCACTCATTGGGCTGGGTAAATATAGCAGCACTTGGAGGGCATTACTGGCCAATTACTGCTGCACCAGCCTCTCACCTTTGCTATTCAAATCCTCTTCATCGTCACTAAAGGCAGCCTCGGCATTGTCATAGCAACTGTCATCCTTGTCAGACATGTGATTGTCCATTTCCATGGAAACCGGCTCCTCAATTTTGACTGAAAAAACGAAGGCACAGGAGTCAAAATGGGAGCTGGGTTACCCTGGTCATTCAGAGCGCCCTGTGGGCAAGGCAGAGTCCTGGGGCCACTCCACAGGTCTCTGAGAAGGGGGCAGTGGTGATGAGGGACCCGGCAGTTTATCTGGGGGTGCTCCCAACCCAGTGACACGATCTGGAAGCCCCACGCAGAGCACAGAAGTTTTCAGAGCTATGTATCACCCTTCCTGCTTAGCCATCATCCAGGCTGGCAGGAGAACCCGAGGCCAATCCCAGCTGGAGGTGCCCAATGAGATGCAAGCCGGAGTGGAGTCCAGGGTAAAGGGCTAGCAGTGGCGGGCGCCCAAGTTTGAAAGATTTGCCCTACGAGCCTGGCTTTCAGCAGTGCTAAGCGCTCGCAGCTCCCATGGCATTCAGCTGCTCTCCGGTGCTCGGTACCTCTGAAAATTGAGCTTGGGTTCCTAGACTCATGGCTGTAAAACTCCAGCCACCCAACGCAGCGCTGCCTCAGTGAGTCTGCAACTCTGAGAGCCATGAGCTGGCCAGGAAAGCTCCTCCGCAGCGAGAGGTGCTCTCCTGTAGGATCCGGGTGCTCTACCTTCGATGGGTGGTGAGGGCGAGCTGCAGAACTCCGGGAATTTCTCCCTCAGCATGGCACGGAGCTCCTTGTCTAGCTTGGGGTTGTCAAACAGAGGGGCCAGAGGTCTGCATAGGGAGGAGGAAAGGGATGAGAAATGGCCAAGCTAAGATACATTTCCTGCCCATGCACCGAACCGGCCAGCTCCCTACACCTCCCTCCTGGAACTGGGAGCCCAGAGCAGGAGCCCCCAGGCCCTGCAGCTGGTAGGCAGAGGCCCAGGCTCCCTTGCCCTGGACGAAGGTCAGACTTTAGTGCAGGAGGAGGATCAATCGGCACTGGCGCTTCCTGCCTGGCTGCTGGTCACCCAGCGTGCCTGGGAACACACTTCAGCTCTGATGTCCTGAGACCACTAGCTAGTCCCCCAGGCACGTGGGCCACGCCTCAGTGGAGTCATTGAAAGCTGGGCATGGGGAAGAGAGAGAATCAACTGCCCAGCACACAGGTCCTGGCCAGGGAAGAATCAGAAAACTTCTCCCGTGGGCACTTGCTGCTGGTGATCACCATCTGCTCCCAGGGTGGGGTGGGGTGGGGAGGGGGAAGGAGACCACACTGAGGTAACTGCACCTGCGTTGCTACAGCCCCACTGGCACTGACTCCCCTGCTTTCGAGGGCAGGAGCAGAGAGCAAAGGGAACAGCACAGGGTGTCTGGCTCCGGACAGCTCCGTGCTGATCTCTGGCCACTTGGTTCAGCCTTCTGGCTTGGGGGACTCTAGTGCCCAGCCCCAGGCCCTGGCACAGACAAGGCTTCAGTTCTGGCAGCTATCAGGACTGCTTCTGCCCTGGACTCCATGGGTCCAGCCCAGCTCTGTCCCCAGGCTAAGCCTCCTGCCCCTGGCAAGCTCTGCTGCCCCAATGGGCTTTTCTGTTCTAAACAGCGTTGTCCAAAGAGCTGCAGTGCCCAGCTGAGCCAGATGGGACGAGGCATTTCTGGCAGGAGAGCTCTGTGGCTCTGGCCAAGTATCAGGGGACAGCAGCACACCCCCCGGCTCCCATCACAGCAAGATCGTTAGCGGCAGCCTGTTCCCGGCCCTGCTGCCAGATCCTTGCTCTGTACTGAGGGCAGCATGCCCACCCCCAACAGCTCCGCCCACCCCAGCTCAGAGCCTTTCAGTCCCCACGGATTAGGGGGACTAGTCAGGGGCCTGTTCTCCAGGGGCTGGGTGTAGCCTCACTTCCCCGAGACCGCTCTGCTGTGTGAGCTGCAGGCTTGAGATGTCCCCTTCCCGCCTAAGGATCCGTGGAGTCTGTGGGCAAGGGGTTCTCGCTGGGAGCAGGGGAACCCAGCTGTCGCTAACAGCTGGAATGTTTGCAGGCTGGCAGCGGATGTGAGGCAGGCTAGGAAGGCACCTGCACGTGTGTTCGCCTGGCAGCACAGTGGCATGTGCCTACTGGAGAGGGCGGGAGCTCATCTAACCCACCCTGGCCTGAGCTGCGGATCTCAAGACCCTCACTCTTGGGCAGGATAAATCTATGGCTGCGTCTTACGCCACAGACCACAACTCAAATCAGTTCCCCTGCTCTGTGTGAGAGGTTTGTCTTTGCTGGGCCAGAGACAGACGGAGCCTGGGCAGGGCAGGGCAGGGCAGGGGAGTGCAGCTGCATGATCGTATTGAACCGAACGTCTCCTTACGCCAGGACTCGCTTCTCCACGATGTGGGTGAGGGAGTTGAAGACGCCCTGCCGGACGTGAACCTCCAGCGGCGGGTAGAAGTTGGGAATGATCTGAAAGGGGGATGGAGAAAACAGAGTTGTGCAGCTCGCCAAGCCCTTGGCCTGGCCCAGCGGTTTGGGAGGCCGAGAGGCTGCAGACCCAGCCCCGCCAGCCGAGGGGGTTTAGCAGCTTGTCACAAGGCCAGTTCACTGCCTGACTGGAATCAAACTGCCCTGGCCACTTGAGCAGCAGACGAACACACACCGCGGAACTGAGAGAAGGTAGCAGGAGAGGGTTTTACCCCCATCTCCCCTTCCCTCTCCCGTCCCAACGCCCATGCCAGGTTAGTAAAGGGGGATTTGGCTGAGTGACTCTGCAGCTGCACACCCTGACCCCGTCTAGGAATTTGCCCCTCGCTGTTCTCGTCCAGTTTTACTGCAGAGCTGAGCGTTTTGAGGGTCGGCCCCTGGGGTCGGGAGCAAATTAGGAGTTTCAGGGCAGCAGGGACGAGGGGGGTTCTGTGGAACAGGGAGCGGTGATGCTAGCGACAGGCAAACACCCACATGTGCTGCGCTTGGCGAGTGCCCTTGTGGATCGCGGCCACTACAGCAGGCTGTGTTGGGGCCGACTGGGGACAGAGAGAGCATCAAATGCAGCCATCCTGCCTCTACCCACCAGAGCCCACTGCTGGGAACAATAGCCAGAGTGAGGGATCACTCTGAGCTTCTCATGTATCAGTCTCCCCCGGGGCTGGCAGCGCGACAAACAGCTGCTGCGCAGGTCCAGGCTGGTCCCTCTCTACGCCAGCTTCTTGGACTGAAAACACTGGGTGAGCTTTCCGGTGGTGACTGCATGTGCAAAGCCTGGCGTACTGCTCTGTCCAGGTGCATCCAGATCGCGCTGCCTGCCCCACCAGCTACCCAGCTGAGCATTCCTGCTGCTCTTCCATGATCCCCCCTCGGTTTAGCCTGGCTCACTGCTCTGTCCATGTGCCATGCACATCCTGCCCGCGCTGCCTGCCCCACCAGCTACCCAGCTGGGGGTTTCTGCTGCTCTTCCATGATCCCCCCTCGGTTTTTCCATCCTTCCCATCTCTGAGGGATGGAGCTTCAGCCTCCTCCTATCCCCGACCCCCCCCGGAGACAACACTCTCTGCAGGGGCTGAACCTGCACTCCCTAACGAGGTGAGGCATGGGTGGTTAGGTTAATTACATGCAAAGGGCAGGATAGCACAGAGCAGCCTCTCCAGCTGGATGACAGCTCCTGTAATTGCTGCCAGCCTCTGCTCTGGGGCTAAATGCAAACCCGGTGACCTGCATGAAGATACACTAGTGCCACTGAGCATCATCAGGCAGTGAGCGGCGGTGCCTAGGCGCTGCCAGCCTTGGCAGCTGGGGAGAGCACAGAGAGTGATGGGCCACAACTCAAATCTCTCAGAGGGATCCCCTGGGAACCTTCACAGTGTCTGGGTGCCAGGCTGGGGGGGACATCAGGGAATCCCCTCTGCCTCAGTGACCAGACAGAACGGCAGTTCCAAGGCGTCTAGACTGTGCCCTTCATCCCTCTGCATCCTTCCCCTGCCGCTCTCCCTGCTGCCTCTTCACACCTCTCCAGCTATCCCCGTGCTAAGATCAGCCTCCCGCTACGTGGGCCAAGCACTAACCCCCTGCCTTCCCTCTTCCCCAATGCCTCCCCTGTATGACTCGTTGCCCCGCTTGGGGGCCTGAGTTTGCTGTAAGCTCTTGGGGGCAGGGACCTTCCCGATAGGCCCCCACTGAGCTGGTCTGGGGTTGGTTTTAGCAGAGTCGGGTGACGGCTCAGCCACACAACACCTGTTCGGCTGGTTTCCCCACCCAATGACATCGCTATCAATGCAGTGAGGCTCCTCTCTGCCCTGTCAGTGGCTAGGAAAGGTCCCAGGGCAGGCAGGGGGTGGAACTGAGCTTGTTAGAAGAGCTGCTTTCACAGCGGCCCCTTGTGAGCCCAGTCCCACTGTACCAGCCAGGCAGCGCAGGGAGCCGGGGGAGCTTACCCGGCACATGAAGTCCAGCAGTGTGGCTGTGATGGCAGGGTGGGGCTTCATGGAGTGATTCATCACCAGAATGGCCGGCTCTGGAAGGCAGAGAGCAGGAAACCCGGTCATCCCACACTGTGCGCCAGCACTTCATGGGCCCCAGCTGAGAATGGGAGATGCTGACAGACGGGACTCAGCGAAACCTCCCTTCCACCCACCCAGAGTAAGGGCAAGACACCCCCTTTGGCTCCTACACACCTCGACCCCATTCACTCTCCCCACCTCTCCAGAGTGTGCGCTTCGGGTTCAAGCAGGCCCTGAACCAGACCCAGGTCAGAGCAGTGCCATCTGCTGTCACTCCTGCAGCCCCCCTCCCTGGGGCTCGAGTGCAAGGCGGTGTGATCAGACCGCCTGCCTGCCTCCCACCCCCACGCTTTGGCCCGCACAGGCAGGGGCCTTCTGTGGCCAGCCAGAGCCCAGGGGAGACGTCTGCTGCTGCAGCATGGAAACCACAGCTCAAAGCGGCTCTCGTGCCAGCTTGCAAAGCCCTGCCAGAGTTCATACAGGGCTGGGGAGGGGAGAGCGGGGCTGGATGGAGACAAGTTATCAGGCTCTAGCTAGCTAACAGACCCCATTACCACTGCCTGCTTTGGAACTCCTTCCCTGACCGCTGACCAAGCGCAGAGCTCCTGGCTTTGGCTCCAGGGGTTGGACTCCAGAGGGGACTGGGCCACACGCTACCAGGGGAGAGAGATACCATCCAGCGCTCACCAGCCTTCCCACTGCTCTACGCAGAGCAGAGGCCTGTGTCGAGGAGGCTCCTCCCCACAGACACCTGGGCATATGGGATGGGACCCGACTGTCCCTCTAGCAACTGGACCGAGAACGAACGAACTCACAGAACTGCTGGGGACAGCGAGAGGCAGAATACTCCCTCTCCAAGGCCACCCCCTTGAGCTGGCCAGAGGCTCTGTGGAGCCAGGCAGCTCTGGAGATTTCAGTATTGGCTTGGAAAGCATTGGGGGTGGGGATGCAGGGAAAAGGGGCTGGCCCGTCTCCCCCAGGGGAGGGTGCGGAGGCAGCAAGCACAGTACCTATGTTCATGATGTTGTCCTTCTCGGGGCTGAAGAAGAGCCAGTCATAGAACAGGGCAAGCTTGGCATTAGAAGCAGCAACATTGGACTAGGGGAAGAGAGGTCACGTGATCAGGACGGCAGTAGCGTCCCCCCAGCCCACGCCCCCACCGATCTCCCGCTGCCCCGGTTCTGCCAGGCTCTGCCCTGCCTTGTTTTACAAGAAGGAAGGGTGGCTGGAGCCCGAAGCTGGGACACTGAGATCCAGCTTCCTTTTGGAAAATCCAACCCACATATCTGTCACACACGCTCCCCCAGCGACTTGCCCAGACAGAGATGAACACCCTGGGCTCTCTGAATGGCACTGGGCATGTTACCCCCTCCGCCCTGGTGCCCCGCCCCACACACTTACCGTGCAGGTGGTGAGTAGCCAGCCAATGATGGCCCAGCGAGGGAGGATGTCAGAGCTCAGCACCTCGTTGGACGGATGGACCACTCCACAGATGTAGCGGATGAGGTCGCAGCGCAGGGACTGGCTGTCTGGGGTGGACAGGTACTGTCGCTGGAACCAGTCCTGGTATCTCTTCTGCTGGCCAAACCGCACCTGGAGGGGGAGGAGAAACACACAGGTAGTGGCAGACACACTGAGTCTGGTTCAGAGACAAGAGTCTCTGGGAGGACAGGCCTGGGACACGGAGCCTTCATTTCGGAGCTGCCTTGGTTCCAATCCAGCGGAGGATGCAAGTGGCCAACAGTAGCCACAGTGACTCTCCAGCACGTCCCCGGGCAGCATCAGCAGAGGGCAGGGAGTGAAAGGGCCAGAGAACAAACTCCCACCACCATGCCCCCTGCACTGAGGGCAGGCTTCACTAGCTGGACGGACAGAACCGAGGTTCCTGCCAGAGACACACCCTGCGCACTAACACCCCACAATGCACTCTCTGGGACCCAGGTGCAGCTCGCAGACCTTCCAGGTTCGTTTCCTTCCCACGACAAGCTGCCGCAGCACGAACCCTGCCTGGTGTTTGCCCACCGAGAAAGGTGGACCTTGGCATCACTGTGGGGTTCCCGTCCCCTCTGGGAAGGGGCTGCAGCTTGGCAGAGCTCAGCTCACCCACCATGCAGCAGCCATACAGAAAAAGCAACCCCCTAGAAACCAGCCAGCCCGCAGCAAAGCTCCCCCGCGAAGCCAATGTAATGCCTTTTAAGGAGTGTCTCAGGCACGCTTCGCTCGGCTCCAGCCAGCCACCCTTCCTTCCCTCCACTGGCGTACGGTGGCCAAAGGGGGATTAAAAACATGAATGTTCACCAGACTCCTGACTCCAGCTCCACATTCCGCCCCCTTGCAGAGATCTGCTACCCAGGGTCGCTACCCCAGCACATGAAACCAGCAGCAGCTATACAACTGCAGCAGCAGAGGCGTAAAGACACCCCCCCCCCCCCCCCACAGCATCACACTCTGACACCGTGGGGCTAGGCGTCCCATTCAAAGGCCACTAATCCAGACAGCCTAAGTAAACAGTCGGCGGGAAGCCTTTCTACATCCAGGGCCAAATTCCATTCTTGGCAACACTAGTGTAAACCCGGAGCAACTCCAATGAAGTCATATGGAGTGACTCCAGATTTACAGGGCTGCCAATGAGCAAATCAGCTGGTCCACCTGCTCTCCTCCTGCCACACCCCTCTCTCAGAGGACTCTGGAGTTGGCTGAAGACTCAGCTTTCCTGGAAAACAAAGTGAAAGGCTGAGCAGGCTCAGCCAAGGGGGCGCCACTTCCCCCATTCTGCTGATCCCAGTGGGTCCATGGTGACCAGCAGCTGTCGCTCAGTCACTGGGTCAAACCCAGATCAGGCTGGTGACAGTCAATCTCTTGTTCTCAGGCCCGTTCAATCACCGCCCTGGCCCCCTTGTAGAGAGGAGACTACCTGGGTCCCAGGCGGCGAAGCACCCTCCCAGCCTGAGGGTGGTCTCTTCAACCCAGGGCTGAGCCACCCCAAAGGACAGCCTGGAGGGACCCTGCTCATACAGGGCTGGCTCTGGGGATTACCAGGGGCCTCTGCTTTCCAGAGCTGTCAATCTGGCACCTTCCCTAGTGCTAAGGTCACACTTACTTACCTGCAACTTCACCTGCACAGAAACTGGCCTTCACCTAGCCGGCTGCACCAGGAGCAGCTGGGGAAGGAGGATGGATGGGATAGGGTAGAAGCTCTCCAAGGGCCCCCATTCTCTAGAGCTCATGAACCCCCAAATCCCACTGTGACCTGATTTCCCTCTCCCCTGGCTGGGATCCCTCTGGAAGAGCAAAGCTGTTACCCGGGATGTCATGAAGAGCAGCTTGGTCTCCATGTCAGGGGTGAGTCGACAGGCCAGGAACTTGCGAGAGGTCCTCAACTGAAGGAGCTGCAGGACACCTAGGAAGAGGAAAAGCCAAGAGGTCTGTACCTGCGCATCCCCAGCCAGAATCACCATGGCACCTGGGGAGGCCGACCCCACTGTCCACACCGGCTCCGAAAGCTCCTGTTAGATCAGGGCTTTGGGTATCAGGAAGGGGTGGAGATTTCGCTAAGGCTCCTGCACTAACCACTGGACCATGCTCCCTCCCAGAGCTGGGAATGGAACTCAGGAGTCCTGTTCCCACAGCAGATTCCCCATCCCTGCTAGATCATCCCTGGGAGAAAGCACAAGGACAGTTTGGGTTTTAACTGGGGTAAGTAGGTTCCCTGTCAAAAGGACAAACGTAAGCCTCCAGACATACCCTCACCTCACCCTGTGCTCACAAGGGCACTGCCTTGGCTCAGATCTCCCCAGCCCTGCCCTAGTGGGGACCCGAGGCATTCTCCAGCAGCTGCGTGCTTTGGACTGAGAATGGAACTTGTGCTCATAGGTCGGTGAGACGCTGACAGCCTCCCCACTGCAGGCCTTGGGTCAGCCACAGCACACGCACAGCACCTATTCCACTGCCAAGCAGTCTCTGGGGCCCATTCACTCTGACCCTCTCCACCAAGGCTGCCAGCAAGAGACCAGCGAGTGCCAGCTGTGATGCAGCCACCTGTGTGCCATGTGAGCCGCTAGCTTGTCTCAGCTGCCCATGAGCCAGCAGGCTGATGGCAGCCCTCTACTCCATTGCCAATCGGGCCCCCACGGCACAGCTGTCCAAAAGCACTGGGGATGGGGGTCCCAGTCCTCAGGGCTAGACGGGAGAGGAACCCCCGGATGGCGAGGGGAAAGTTTCACCGAAAGACGAAGAGGGGAAGAAAGATATAGATGAAGGTCCCAGAGGCCAGAGCCAGGTGAGGTGTGAGAAAGGGAAGCTGTGATACCGTCAGAGGAGGCCTGTCGCTCCTTGGCAGGACTTGACTGATTTACAGATCTGCAAGGGGTCAGAGGTACGGACACCAGGTGCACTTTGCTCTGTTGGCACTGAAACCATTTCAATACACCCGAAACCCCATCCTCACCTCCAAAGGGCGGGTAGAGAGGAGGAGAAAGGTTTTGCCTGCTTAGAAGCAGAGTGCCTGAATGCTGGCTCCCCGGAGCTCTGCTTGGAGTGAGCTGCACATCAGGGAAAGGCAACCTCAAAAAAGCCCACCAGGCGCTCGGGAGGGAACAATCACAGCTCCCTGAGGCCCCAGCTCTCCTGCAGGGCAAGGCCTCCCTTCTCTGGCAGCCCCAGCACTTTGCAGCAGGCTCCCTGGGCCTGGCCAGCCTGGGAGTTCACAGCACATGGGATCGAGTCAGTATCAAATCCGAACGCAGATGTAAATAGCCAGCTGCCAGAGGTAACTGCGGTCCTGCAGCAGCGCACAAGGGCAGAGAACAGCAGCAGTACAAAACCAAAGGCAAAGTGCAGTAGGAAGATTTGAGGGGGGCGGGGGGAGACATGGGACACATGACCGTACAGCCCTACAGCACGAGGTGCCAGCTGTGTGGATGCTGGGGAGAGGAGACAAACAGGGACAGCTGCTGACTGATTTCCCCGGGTGAGGGGGAAATTGCTGGGAAGCTGGAGTAGCGCCTGTGACATGCCCAGGCTCCCCAGGGACAAACAGCCTCATTGGTCAGCGGGGGAACTAGTTGGTGGTTGGGGTAAATTCTCAGTGAATTTAGAGCAGAAAGTAGAGGCAGGGCTGAGCACCTCTCCCTACCCTAACGATGGGCAGAGCTGCACACACCAAAGCCTCTAGTACCGCATCCCAGCCCTGACACCCAGGGACCCTCCTTCAGGGATGAGGAGAGCTCAGTTACGGGGCCTCTTCAGCCCTTGGCCTCTACCCCGAGGCTGCCAATTATGGGGGCAGGCCTGGCAAAGGGGAAGGAGCCTGGGATCAGGAGGCTTAATGAGGTTTTGATTAGAAGATACATGCTGTGAGCTTGCCTGAGTGGAGCCAAAGTGCTATTAACACGGCCCCCCGGGACAAGGCATTGGGATAGCGGATTTTAAGTCCTCCTTTGGAAAGCTCATTAGGACTGCTGCCGAACAGCTAACGAGGAGATGGCCTCCAGAGGAGGGAATAATTTATACTAAGACATATAGAGATCTAAAATAAAACAAGCCTATTTTAATCTGGCCTGTGCGGGGAGCTCTGTAACGGAGTGTTCCTGCTCGTCGGGTGTGCCAGCGCACTGGGGGAAGAGAATCACAGCAGCATCTGCTGCCCTCGCTCACTATTTCTAAGGTTCCCCAGCACTCTTTCCCAGGGAGTTTGCAGAACTCAGATGCTTTCTATCACTGGGATCCACCTGCAGCTTTGTTTTCAGCTCAGACAATTAAAAATAGTAATTACAATGAAGGAAGCTTTAAGCCCAGAACATGTAATCAAACGGCACCATGCTTTCCTGGGTTCTGGTTGCCTTCTCCCTACTTGTAATGAAAGCTGGCTGAATTATTGACCATGCCATCTGGATGGCTCAGAGCCAAGATGTGCACCAGGCCCTGGCAGTATGTAAGGAAACAGGGAAACCACCTGGGGGACAGTCTGTGGCAGGAGACCCAGCCCAGCTCTTTAGCTCCCCACGGCCAAGGGGGCAGTAGGCAGGGCACATCTTACTGTGTTGAGTGGCTCTGGAGGGGAATCTGTCTCTGCCAGAGCGGGACTCATGAATGGCCTTTTAGGGGTCTGTGCGCAGGGGATCCCTCTCCTCCTAGAGGACAGACCAGAATATAGGAGCTGAGCAGCAGCCAGCTGCTCAAACTCTGCTGAGGATTCATGTTTGGCCCCAGGTGAGTCATGGAACCCCAAGGACGAGGGCTCTACTTGAGGGGAACGAGCCCTGGGGGACGCTGGGACACCCAACTACTGCACTGGATTCTGCCCGCAGTCCAGCAGCGCAGACTAAGCGGTGCGGACAGTCCTCTCTCACACCCGCCTGTCCCTTGGCTGTGTGCGTCTAAGAGGATGCAAAGGTGTGTGAGCAGAGGCGCTGGGACACCATGTGTGGCTGACCTGTGGCCAGAGAGCCCCGGCAGCGGCTCTGGGGTAACCTCCCCTCCGCCCCAGTGCCCCACCTACCTGTGAACTGGGCGCTCAGCGCCTGTGGATTGTGGATAATGTCTTTCCAAAGCTGCTCAAACTCTGGTATCCTAGCAACGTTCTGCAAGAGTCTCACCAGGTCCCGGCCAATCATGAAGCAGTCCATGAACTTGAGGAAGGGAGAGGAGAGATCATGCATTGTTTACCTGAGGAGGGGGCTGTGGGCAGGGATGGGGGAGGGACTGGGAACATTCAGTTCTTGAACCTGAGAGCAGGCTTGGATGAGTCACTCTTTGCACATTTCCTCTCCTGCCCTGGCAGGCTGCTCCCTTTTGAAGACAGCAGGTTCTAAAGGGGCTGGGTGACAGGAGGGAAGGTCATTGGCTATTTTAAAATGTTCTCTGGTGTAAAACAAACAAGGGGGCCGTAAATCTAGCGCTTTATCTCCACAACTGTGGACAGGCTCTGAAGCTCTGCGCTTGATGCTTGAGCCGACATGCCTAGCTCAGGAGAAGGCGGGGGGGAGACAGATGTGCGGTACAGGGGCTGACCCCTACCGGCTGCGGAGAGCCATTTGGGCCAGCAGGACTGATAACCCTGAAGGGAAGCATGGCTCCAGAGCCCTCCAGCCTCCTCTGCCAAGCTGGGGGTTCTGTGGTTTCTAGAGCATGGGTGGAGATTGGCTGCCACGCTCCAGTCAGCCAGCTGCACACTTGAGATGCTGGCACTTTGGGGGGCTGCAGCTGGCCAACCAGAAGGCATTGGTGCCTGTGATGGACTTGAGGGAAATGGGCCTGGACACGGGACAGAGGCCCCACAGGAACTAGCCCCATAAACCAGCTGTTCTCAGTGCCAGGGGCAAGAAAGCTGGGCTAAGAACACGCCAACCAATGGGCAAACTTCCAGTCAGGCATGCAGGGAGCAGAGCCCACCGCTTCCGATGTCACAGCCACTGCGAGTGCCGCTGCCTGTGCCCCAGACTGCATGGGGCTAGCTGAAGAGACACCCAGACTGGCAGGGCTCAGGCTCCCAGCGGAGGAAGGAACAAAACCAGATGTTTGCTGGGACAACCAGGTCTCCCCCCGCCCCCACAACTGCACCCAGACACTCCCTCGGAAGGGGAACGCTCCTGCTGCCAGCACCCGCTCACCCGTTCCCGGAGCAGGGAGATGCAGAAGTCCACCTCCTTCTGGCGCAGGGCCTGGAGCTGCGAGGTGCCGTGATGGTCCACGATGAGCCGCAGGTAGGTGTACACAGCCATGGCAATCAGGATATTGCTCTTCAGCACCCACTCTCTGGAAGCAAGCGAGGGACAGCACCTTGAGCCACCACCACCCTCCTCTCCAGCCGAGACCTGCTAAGTGCTTTACTAGCATTAGTCCCCAGCCTGGAGGTGGGGAAACCGAGGCATGGGAGGAAGCAACTTCTCCAAGGTCACAACTCAGCAGGTCCTGACCCCCAGCCCTGCTCTAAACACTGGATCACACGCTTCCTGGAAGGGGTCAGGAGCGAACTATACAGCTTACCCAGACTATGATGAGAGCCAGTCACCTCTCCCCTGCAGCCTGTTATCTGTCAAGGCCCCAGGCCCATCAAATCCAGCCTCTTGCATCTCCCAACCCCGAGCTGGCGCATGCTCAGCCCAGCTCACCCCACAGGGATACAGGCTTTTTCACCCAGCACTAGTGTGCAGGGTCCCCCACTTGGGGACTGAGTTACAGCTGGCCTTTCTAAAGCTGCAGGGTCTTTCCCCCTGCAGAAGAACAGATGGCACAGCCCTATGCTCAGGTAGCCACAAACTAGCGTGAGAACATCCTCCTGCCCCCGGCCCCAGCTTTATGCCTCCCATCATGCTGCCCACTTGGTCTGTGCCCTCATTCATCAAGTGTGGCCTCTCCGCCACATCCCAGCCCTGATGGCGACGCCTCCTCTCTCTGCCAAGAGCCTGCTCCCAAGCTGGTGCCTGGCTTCTCCTACCTGCACTTCAGCAGTCTGGGGCTGGGCGGGTTTCCCTGTGTGTACAGACAGTGCTGCATACATTTACGGGGCCATGCAGCCTCGGCCGGCTGTGGCACCCTGCAGGGTAACTATGTATGCTGGTGACAAGGGAAATCGGTTGCTGCGCCAGAGAGAAACTTTCAGTCCCCAGCAGCTCTCTCACAGCACCAATAGCCAGGACCCAGTGCACACAACACAAGGTAAATAGAACCAGGGAGATGTCCGATGCCTGGCATCGGACTGCACGAGATGAGCTTTCATTCTTCCCAGCTAAGCCTGTCAGAGCAGATGGATCCAGCAAACATTGGGAGCATCCGGACCAGACAATCACACGCCACTGATGTTAAAGCATCAGCTTTCACACAGCAGCTCCCCGTTTGATCACGCTGCAGTTCTGTGCCGCCTGCCCCGCTCGCATATTGCGGGCATCATACGATGTGCAATGTGGCACTGCAGAAAGATGCTGATCCCCATGGCTATGGGACGAACGGCCGCACTGGAGCAGGCTGGGCGCGTACCCGTATTTTCAGTGAGCAGGGTAAGAGTGGCTCTGGCAGCCTTCAGTGGCACGCCAGCTATCAAGCCAGGTGCTCTCCTTGCCTGGCCGAGCAGGAACGCCAGGAGAAGGAAAGGAAAAGGCAGAGGTTAGGGGCACCAGGGGGTAGGGAAGGACTCAGAATAAGCGGATGAACTGAGACCAGTGTAACAGGTTGCCACCAGGGAGATGCACGAGGTTATCGACTTTGCTCCTCCCAGCCCCTCTGCTGAGGAGCCTCAGATGAGACACGTTTGGGCAACACACTGGAGTCAGCGCTGCAGGGACCAACTCTGCCTCAGAGAAGGGGAGGGGCTGGGAGACTAAACAGACCTTTCCCTCCAGTGCTTAGTCCTAAGCACCTGCCCCACTCAACGCTCAGGTCTCTAACCCAGGCAACTACCTCCAGCATCCAACAAGGACAGGCCCTCGCACACTGCACAGACAGTGACACTCCTGGCCTGTTACAGGACCAAAGCTGGCTTCTCCCAGATATATCAGAATCATAGACTATCAGTGTCGGAAGAAACCTCAGGAGGTATCTAGTCCAAAGCAGGATCAGTCCCCAACTGGTCCCCTCAAGGACTGAACTCACACCCCTGGGTTTAGCAGGCCAATGCTCTAACCACTGAGCGATCCCTCCCCCTCAAGCTATCCCCATCTAGCTAGTTACTTTGACCACCCTCCCCGTGCAGTGCCCCGGGCCCTAACAGGCTCCAGAGGACAGGTACACCAGAGTTCTGGGACTGAGACCTTTGTCTCCTCACACGCTCTCGCCTGCTTCCAGCGCCACAAAGAACCATGTTTCGGTAATTCTGTACTGCTGCCATTTAACTGGGGTGAACTATTCCCTCCAGACCCCTGCAGCATCAGAACCGATTCCCTCCAGCTGAACACAATGACAAATGCTGCCGGCCAGTAAATTACCCAGCCTTGCTATCTGCAACCATGAACTGGGAATGGGCCAGAATAGCTCAGTGCCTTTAGTGTGATTGATAATCACCCCCATGGCTCGGCTCGGAGAGCTGTAAATCAGAGCCCTGCACAAGGGTCACTGCGTATGCTGCAGCTGTAACTCCAGGAGATAATGGCTCAATGGCAAATGAGTCAGCTGCCCTAAATCGCCCAGGAGGGGTGGGGGAAGAGCCCACGAAGATGCGGCGCGTGTTTGCTTTCCCAGGCACTCCAGCCTGCCCCTAACCTCTGCACTAGAATGCAGCTTAACCAGGCAGTTGAGCTGTCTGGACTGGCAACAAGAAGCGGGGGTTGAGGTTGCATCTGGGCAGTGCTTGAAATCCTTAAGGAATGAAGCCTGGTAGGCTGTCAGACCAGCTTCCTCCCCTTGCCGACCAAGGTGCGTACAAACCTAAAACCATTGCCAGAAGGGGTCAAGAGGCTGCCTGCAGCCCCAGGATTAATGGATCTGGCAGGCAAAGCAAATGAGCTTTTTCGAAAACATTTAGAGGCAGTGTCATGTTCGCTTGGCCACTAGCGGCCAGTGGCTGAATTATCCAGTCTGGCAGAGGTGGCGCGCTCGCCTCCTCTCCAAGCCAGCCAGAGCTCAGGGAGTGGCTCCGCTGTTGCTGTATTTAATTAAACCAAGCAGTCGACATTCGGAAAGCAGAATTAGATTTTCTCATGTGCTGTTTAATTAAAGTCTTGGCTTCTCCCTAATCAAAGGATATAAATCCCAGCAAAGAGCTGCAGGTTTTCCCTGCAGGCTCACTCCCAGGGCTCAGCTCTGCTTGTGCTCAGGCATTCTCTGATCTGCTACAGCACGTGCTGCGGAAAATCGAGCAATGCCTCCAAAAAAGGCCTAGCCTTTCCCCTCACATCATTTCCCCGACAAGCTCCTATCCTCAGGGGAAATCTCCTGTGATTTAATGCGCTGGGCTGGCTTCTGCAGATCCCAGGCCAAATGTAGCTTTGAATCACATGGGAGAAAAGTTGCTTTTCCCCCTGCAAACATTTTCTAGCCATTTGTTCACAAACAAAACCATAACATAAATTGGCAAGATCTGCAGGCTGCTTCAGAGGAGCCCCTGGAGCCGAGCAGCAGTGGTGCCTGGGACAGGAACTGGCAGGGCCATGCTGGGGCCCAAGGCCAGAATAGCGGGGATTGGGGGCAGGGGCAGGACTGAGGTGCATCAGCTGAGCTAGTGGAGGGAAGCCCTAGCAGCACTGACCGCTAATGGTTACATAAACTCATGGCCTAAGAACTCCCAACTGTTTTCTAGGCCATAGCAACAAGTCCCGGCCTCGGCCCCCTCTAGCAGTACAGGTTCACAGCAGATGCACTAGGTGGCACTGCACGGCAGCGCGTAGGGAAAGGCCCCTCGCACGGTGGTACACGGGAGCTGGGCCGTGATTGCTAAGCACAGCAATTGGTGATTTTAGGAGAATTGCTGTTATTATAAATAGCGAGCTGTGAAAATTCAATCGTCTAAAAGTAAAGACGCCACCCAGCTGAGAGCTAAGCTACCAAGTCTGTTTATCACCAATTAGCCCCGGCTTTACCAACAAAGGACAATGCAGAACCCATAGCCCGGTCACAGCAAATCATTGAAGGCTGTTGTTTAAGCACAGGAAGCTGACAAAGATCAGCTCCTGGGCAATGAATTCCAAACCACTCCTCTAAGAGGAACACCCTCCATCGGGACTCTGGAAAGTCAGGAGAAAAATATTCCTAGGAAATTGCCCCAGAGTCCTGGATGTTCTGTCCATGGCACAAGGTGACCAAATCCCATTGTTTCAGGCGGAAGCTGGTCACGCACATGGCAGTACATTGCACAACTGGCTAGGAGCATTATGGGATATCAGCTTCCTGTGACCTACCAGGCGCAGGACACCAGGCTAGAAGAACCAATGGTCTTACCCCGCCTGGCTTTGTCAGCTGCATTACAAAATCCCCAAGAGGTTACAGCAAGTTGTGCCAAGCGGGACACCCGGGAGGCAGCCAACAATGAGTGCACACTGCCGGCCCCAGGGCTTGGGATTTCATGCAGCAGCTGAAGATGTGCTTACGGGACGCGTTGCAGCTGCACAGTGGATTTCATGACAGGAGAATGAGGTCCATGCCCTGCTGTGGACTCGAGGAAAAGCCATGTTCTGTTTTGGCCAGATCCAGTCCCGAGGGGCGGGGCCAGTTACTTGCAACCCCAGTGCATCCGCCCAGCTGACAAGTCAACCTATGTCAAAAGCTACCAACATGTCCATACCCACCCCAAACACACAAACCCCTTGCCATGCCCAAGCAGGGAGGTCTCCATTAGCCCCACGGATGGTCAAAGAGCCAGTCCTCCCCATCACTGGCCACCTCGTTGCTCCCGCCAATCAGGAGACATCTCCCAGCAACAGCGCTGCCGCCCACCGCACCATACCTTTGCTCAGTCAGTATCTCAAGGACATTCTCTGCCAGCCAGATATTCTTCGCCGTCACATCCCCACCTGCAACCAAGAGCACAACATGGGAGCAAACAGCTACTTACGTTAATTGATGTAATTGTCTGTGGTGTCAGCTTTATCCCAACCAGCCACCGTCTCAGCCCCAGCCCCCGCAAAGCAGAGCGCTATAATTACAGCATTTTTCTCCCCAGCTCAGTACAAGCCTCACATCTGGCCCATCCTGCCTGCCACAGAGGTACCTGGCTGCTTCCAAGCGTGTGTTCAGCATGGTCTCAGAAACAAGTACGATGATTGCCATCATTTTCTGTTGTATACAAAAAAAATGGAGGGGGTCTTTGTTCCTAGAGTGGAACTGTCAGTTTCTGGAACACAGAGTCAATATTGACCTCTCTGTCAAACAGAGCCAGAGCCAGAAAGGAAAGAGATTTGGTGTTTAGGGGAGAGGGGGAGTAACTTTAGAGAATGCCTGGGACGGGAAAGCAATCCGCCTGGCAGGAAAATGGGGAACACTGCTCCACGCACTTAGGTATAAATGGAGTATTGTGAGAACAGCAGGCGACTAGGACTCCTGGGTTCTATTCTCAGCTCTGCCACTGAGTCACATCATGAGCTTGGGCATGTCACTTCTCTCTGGGCCAGACAATCTGCAAAGCGCTCTGAGATCTTCAGCTACAGGCCTGGGAATGCAAAGTCTTATCTTGGATTCATAGATCCCAAGGGCCAGAAGAGATCATTGTGATCATCTAGTCTGACCTGGATAACAAAGGCCACAGGGCTTCCCACAATAACACCTAGAGCAGAACTTCTAGAAAAATAGCCAGTCTTGATTTAAAATGGCCAGCGATGGAGAATCCACCACATCCCTTGGTAAGTTGCCCCAATGGTTAATTTCCCTCCCTGTGGAATATCTGTGCTTTATTTCAAGTCTGCATTTGTGTAGCTTCAGTTACCAGCCATTAGATCGTGTTACGTCTTTCCTCGCTAGACCGAAGAGCCCCTTATTACATGTGCTCCCCATGTAGATACTTACAGACTAAGACACCCCTTAACCTTCACTCTGTTCATTGAAATATACTGAGCTCTTTGAGGCTTTCACTATGGGCAGATTTTCTAACTCTTTACTCGTTCCCAGGGCTCTTCCCTGAATGCTCTCCAACTTATCAATGTTCTTCTTGAATCGTGGACACCAGACCTGGACACAAGATCCCAGCAACGGTCAGGCCAGTGCCAGATACAGAGCAAAAATAAGCTACTCAGAATTCCTCTGTTTATGCGGCCCAGGACAGCATGTGCTCTTTTGGCCACAGCATCACACTGGGAGCTCAGGTTCAGCTGACTGTCCACTACGACGCCCAAATCTTTCTCAGTTGCTGCTTCCCAGCACAGAGAGCCTGGCCCACCTTTATTCCTAGACGTATACTTTAATATTTAGCCTTCCTAAGCTGGTCAGTCCAGATCGCTGTGAATTAGTGACCTGTCCCCTGCATTATTTATCATGCCCCCAATTGGTGTGTCATCAGCAAGCTCTCTGATCAGTTTATGTTTTCTTCCAGGTCATTGATAATGTTAAATAGTGTCAGGCCAAGAACTGATCCCTGCAAGGCCCCACTGGAAACACACCCGCTCAATGACAATTACATTCGGAGACCTGGATGCAGTGTTGTAGCCTGTCAGTCCCAGGATATATGAGAGACAAGGCGGGTGAGGTAATATCTTTTACTAAACCAACTTCTATTGGTGAGAGAGAAAAGCTTTCAAGCTACATGGAGCTCTTCTTCAGGTCAGGGAAAGGCACTAAGTGTCACAGCAAAATACAAGATAACCCGCTAGCACATACTGGTCCCTTAACACATGAGCAAACCTCGCTCTTTGATCTTGTATTTAGCTGTGACACTCTTAGAACTTTTCCCAGACCTGAAGAGCTCCGTGTAGCTCGACAGTTTGTCCCTCTCTGTTAGTCCAATAGAAGGTATTGCCTCACTCACCTTGTCATTCCAAAACCTAATGCTTAGCCAGCATTCAATACCTTTAATGCGCGCTATATTCATTGTACATCCTTCTCAGTCTTCATTGACTGAATCCCGTATTAGCCGCTCTGAGATCAATGTAAAGCTGTTAAGCCTTTAATTACCTGGATTATCCCATTTACCCTCTTTAAAAACTTGGCACAACATTTGCTTTCTTCCATTTTTAAGGAACTTCCCCAGTGCTCAAAGAATAATTAAAAATCAGTGTTAACAGTCCAGCAAGCTCCTCAGCCTGCTCTTTTCAAACGCTTGGATACAAGTTATTAGGACTTGCTGATTTAGAAATGTCTAACTTCAGTAGCTTCTGTACACCATCCTCCAGAGATATTAGTGGAATGGAAAGAGTGTTATCATTACCCTGTGATGAGACTCTCACCTGTTTTTCCCCCAAACTCAGAACAGAAATATTTATTGAACACATCTACCTTTTCTGCATTATTATTGATAATTCTAACACTTCCATCTACTAATGGAGTAATACCACTGTCGGGATTCTATTTGTCCCGAATATATTTCAAAAACACCTTATTGTTCCTAACTCTGGGGACACAGATTTCTCCTTGCGTCCCTTTGCTTCCCTTATCAATTTCCCACAATTCCTGAGTGAAAGTCCCTACTATCAACTTCTCATTTCTTACAGTAGCCTTTACTTCCCCTCTAAACGAGGTCACCAGCATGAAGCTGGAGCACTTTGCTAACGGTGCTAGAAGCTCAGAGCTGTACTCAGACCTTTGGAAATACAGACATGCATATGAGGCACATTGCAAGCAATTGCGATGTGATCATAACAATTAAGGCATCATAAAAATAGCAAAATGCAAGACAGCAGCGTCATTAGAGTAGAATGGGGCCCCACACAGGGAGCCTCAACTGATGGAAAACAGGGACACCATCACCAATGTTTTTTTAAGCTATTCCGTGTTTATTACATCGGGCACATCAGGGGAGGGGGCAAGACTGGGGAGGCTGGTTCGTTCTCAGCACTTGGGCCTCCAAACCCAGCCTTGCCCACCCCCTGTCCTGCAGCTGAGGGGATGGTTTCCATTTCCAACTGGGCCAGCCCACGTCACAGACGAAACCAATAAAAATGAAATGTCAAGTTTTATTATGCAACGCAAATTCCTCCTCCCAGAACGTAGGTGCCTAGCACTGACGTGCAGGTCGACGGCTCTGTGGCCCTGCAATGGCATAGAGGGGGCTGTTTATGCAAACGAGTGGTTACCACACAGCCAGGCCCTCGCTCTGCCCCTCTGGAGGCATTACAGGCTTTGCATGGCAGAGTCCCGGCTCACAGGATGGGAGCACCTCCCTCGGCTGCCCGGGTCTCAGAGATGGGGCAAGGCTGGTCTCTGTGGTTCTACTGTGCTCGGCCACAGGGGCTGAGCTGCTGACAAGCTGAGGAATTCCCCACACGCCCGCTGGCTGTTCGAGACTTTACTGGCACTAGGCTGCCTAACCTCACCCTACCTCTCGCTGGCCCAGTGCGGGATTAACCCCTCACAGGGAGGATGCTGGGGTATTGTAGATTCCCAGGCCTAGGCAGCAGCCCTACTAGTCACCCCATCCGCGAGCCTTTCCCTGACAGGCAGGTTTAGCTGGCTCTTGGAAATGCACCGCTGCTGCTCTTTCACCGGAATCACCACCACTGCAAAGGAGAGGTGGGCGTGAGCTGCTTTCATTGCAAGCCCAGACCCAGCCCAGCTCGGGCAAGGTGTCGCGCCAGATTCAGACTCGGACCCCAAGCAAGGCAGCGCACGGTGCTCCAGCGGCCAGGGGCTGGGCCTCCTGCTGCTGCAGCCATTGCTGGTCAGGGCCCTGGGGCAGTGCAGCGTGATGGGGGCCAGGCCCTGCTGCTGCAGGAACCTGGCCCAAGGCAGCACTCACCTGCAATCTGCTTCATGAAGGTCATGCAGACGCCATCTGCCCCGAGCACCCCGCTCTTCACCAGCTCCCGCAGCAGCCACACCAGCTAGAGACAGAGAAGAGCAGAGCTAGCGTGAGACGGGTGAGAATTTGGTGCTGCTTCAAGCACAGATTTCGGCACAGCCTGGGCCATGGAGCCATGACTACACCTCCGCGGCACAAGACAGAGACAGCCCCAGCCCCAATGTCACATCTCAGAGGGTGTTAGCAGCCATGGGGCGGGCGGATGACACCCATCCAACATTGCTCTCTCTTCCACATCCCCTTCCTGCTTATGGTTCCAATCCCAGCACCAAGCCCCAAGATGCTGGGTCCCCTCAGGGCCTGCAGCCCCCTTTCCACTCCTACCAGGACCGATATCGGGTTCGACTCCAAGACAGGTTCCCCTCTCACCTGAGTCCGACAGGCATCCTGCAGCTTCAAGTACTTTTCCATGAGAATCTGGTTGATCTTGTTCAGAACAATGTTCATGCCATCTCGGCTCACCAATGCCAGGTCCCGGTAACACTGCAGCAGAGACAACATGGGGGAAGATGGGTGCAGGTGACCCCACCTGAGCAGCATAGTGAACTGATTGATTAATAAAGCCCCTGAGCCTGGCTGAGGGTTTGGGACACTAAATAGACTAGCACCCAAATCGGCATGTAAAGCAAGAGCATCCCTGGGGATCCAGGCAGAGGGAATAGCTCAGGTTCCTGTGTTGGAGCGCCAGGCAGGAAAGCCAAGCTCCCTTCCTCTCAGACTTGGCCTAGCCACGGTCACACCAAGTTAGAATTTTATTCCACCTGAGTCCCCTCTCAACCTCCGTGCTCATGCCTTTAATCACTGGTTCATGGGCTAGCCCAGTTCTCCTGCACTCAAAACTCCCCCCAGGGCATGGCTGGTTCAAAACGGTAGTGAAAGTTGCCGGATGGATGGAGCTGGGGCCCAAAGCGTCCCACAGCCACGCTTCTCGCCCCCCACGTTCCAGCATTGGTCTCTGCAAGGCAGGGCAGAAGTGAAACAGGAGTTCAGATCTCAGCCTCTCCGCTTGTGGGGCAGAGGGCAGCGCGTGTGGAGGTCTGGCCTTGTAAAAAAACAAAAAAAATGAACACAAAACCCACACATCCCGATCCCCCAAGCCCCACCCTACACCACTCCTGGGTCTCATACACCAGCCACAGCTGACGCCGCATCAAAAAGACCTACATCAGCCCGAGTCACTAACTCAAACACAACAGGGCTCTGGTTAACCAGTGGTGCCCGGAGATGCAGCAGCAAAACTGGCTACTACCATGTCACCTTCTCCTTCCCACATCTCTGCTAGCCAGGGATGGCTTCCCGCTCATCATGCATTAGCCCAACTTCAGTTCCCAGCCCAACTAGCACCACTGAACTCCAGACCCCCCCCTCGCCCAGGGCAGACCCTGGAGACAGCCAACTCGAGGTCTCACATTCTCAGCAAAGGAAGGACCTTCCCCACAGCAAGCAACCAAGGTGCAACCAGGGAGCAGGGCTGACGCCTCTGCCCGGCGCCCTCTTGCCCCCTCTCCCTGGGTCGGCGCGGTGGGGGATGGGGGTGATTAGGAAGTAATTTGCTAAGTCATTCCACATGAATGTTGATTTGTGCTGTTAAATGTCATGCTATTCCGGAGAGCAGGGCTGTGGGCTCAGCATTCTCCTCGGGAGAGCTAGAGGCCCTGAAGGAGCTCTTTGATTGGACTCCCTGCGCCCAGGGGCTCTCCTCCTTTCATGCAGCATCTGAAGGGATAAAACACTCACACAACAGGTGGAGGTTTCGTGCAGCTTTTTATCAATCTGAGATGCTAAAGGAGCTTCCGCAAACAGGAGCCAGGGTCCAGCCCGCCAAGCCGCCTGCTGCCTCCCCAGGGAATGCTGGCCTTTTAACACCAACCTCAGGCAGCTGCCTCACCAGCTTCAACGTAACACGCACCACTGCAGGGCCTGCGAGTCGCAGAGATGAAAGGGGCTGATGGGATCCGCTGGGCAGGGACTACACCACATGCAAAGCTCCCTACTGCTCTGTCCAGTCTCAGATGACCAGGCTGCTACCTCTTCCCACAGGACTATGCCAGAGTCAGCACCCTCCTGGTGCAGATCCTACCTCTTCCTGTCCTTAATTACAGCACATGACACTCTGCCACTAGTCCCCTGAAGGCCTTCAGTGATCCCCAGCATTTCTCCCTGCAGACAATTGCGTCCCCGTGTCCTCAGTAGTGCTCGCGAGATCCATGTCTGGCCTTCAGTATCTTTCCTTGAACGCAGCATTGGTGTAGCCATGTGGGCTCAGGATATCACCCCACCTGCCTTGTCTCTCTAGTATCTTTCCTTCTCAGTCAGTAACGTCTGCTGCTTTTCTCAGACTCCTCTCCTGTGTCCATATTCTCCTGTGGCTGTGAGCTTCCCCTCCCTGCACCCAGAGTTGAGGCCTGTCTGCATTTAACCCCGGGCACGCCGACTTAGTGACCCAAGGAAGCTGTATGGTCAAGGCAACCTCTACCGCGATACCCCAGGACAGTGGGGTCTGAAGAATTGCTCTGAAAGAGAAACTTGCTGAGGTTCCAGGACTCGAACCTGCTGGCTTCAAATAGTTACGGCTCTCTGTGACAGCTCCCTTGTGGCCCTGCTTCATGGGGGTAATACACCCGAAACTCTGCAGTGCAAGCCTAGCAGGAGCCTTTACTTGGACTGTGACCCAATCCAAGAGCCCTGACTGGTTCCCGACTCTCTAAAAATGGGAGGACCAGGATTGGAGGACGACACTGTGTGAAGGGTGCCTACATAAGAACATAAGAATGGCCGTACCGGGTCAGACCAAAGGTCCATCTAGCCCAGTATCTGTCTACCAACAGTGGCCAATGCCAGATGCCCCAGAGGGAGTGAAGCTAACAGGCAATGATCAAGTGATCTCTCTCCTGCCATCTGTGACGAACTGGGACTGTTCCTAATGTTTGCTCTGAATACTGTGTTGGTGCCTCAGTGTCCCCTAGGCAGTTCTTAAGTATCTTGGTGGTGGGATAAGGGTGTGTGATTGCTACAGAGGAAGGGGCCAGTGCCCCTAACTGCCGCGCACTCTGCCTCCTAGCAACTGATGGCCTGGGC
>NC_133779.1:45449201-45465608 GCF_003597395.2 Chelonoidis abingdonii
ACCCAGGAGGTGAAGACGTGTGAGCTTCTTGCCCTGAACAAGTCTGCTCCAAGGGAGAGGAGGCTCCCCAAAGTCCTGACTGGCTTAGTGGGGAGCAGTTCCAGAGCATCGCCCGGTGACTCCGTGACACCATCCATCTCCATCCTCTGATGAACAGAGGCTAGGGACACCACTGCCTGCTTCTAAAAGGCCCCAGAGGAGGGAGGAGCAGCCAGAACAGGGACTCTGAGGTGCTGCCTGAGAGCTGAGTATTTTGGTACCATGGGGAAGGATGCAGCCGGCCCACCAACAGGTCCTGCTGTATTTCAGCTTCTCACCCCACATGGGTCCCAAAGGGCTTGGGGAAATGTTTGAGAGCAGGTCTGGAACTGGACTCAGCTCAAGGTGGAACTGGGACAGTGAGTACAAGTTGCACGGTCACTCAGCCCCTGAGGTTCCACATGTCACCCACAGAGACCCAAGCAGATGAGATGGGACTCCTCCTTAATCCCTCTTGACCATGGGATGGGGAGCAAAGGGTGGGCGGCGTGAGGAGAAGCAGCTACCCTGCTTGGACGGCGAGGGGGAGGGAGGGGAACCTGAATCGCCAGATTAGTTTCAAGGATGCAAGTGATCCATCATCTCGTCCCTGCTCTCGGTGGGTCAGAGCCACCCCTCAGACAGGCCATTTAATTAATAGGAAGGGAACAGCCTGATGGATGTGCAGTTTCAATAGATAAATCAGGCCATGCCGAAGAGCCTCCCCTTCCAGCAGGAGGGGAGGAGAGTGATGGAGACCCCAGGGAAAATGGTCACTTTGAACTCAGGGGAGAGGTTCTGTTTGCCTTCCGGTCCAAGAGCAGAAGTTAATTAAAGCAAAGGGGCCCAGGGTGGAGGAGGCAGCTTCTTGCACATCATCCGCTGTCACTTGGATATTTGAAGGGCCCAGTGTCCTGGCTCACAGCTGGACAGGTTTACCACAGCTAATCTCTGCCAGCCTGGGGGAGGGAGATTGCATCCCTCAGCTGATCTTCAGCAGGCTGGGAAGGGGCCAGCAAGGTGTCAGTGGCCGCTCAACTGCCCTCCCGCGCCAGCAGTGGGAGGCAGAGGGCTGTCTTTTAACAAGCTGCCCACAAAAGCAGGGAAGTTGTAGGTCCAACCGCTTTTGGCGCTGCTCTCCCCCTCAGGCAATGCTGGGGCTGCAGTGAGGCAGGGGAGAAAGGGATACCAACACGTGGAACTGGCACGCAGGAAGGGACGACCAAAGGAGCCAGCACAAGGAAGCACCATCACTGGGGAACAGGATGGATGGGACGCTGGAAAGAATGGGGAGCAATGCACACATGGAGGGATCTGAGGTGCCTCTTCTGGCCACACAGAGCTCTGTTCTTCGGGGGGGAGGGGGGACATATGTAGGGAGGGATGTGAATTCGCTGCAGCAGCACAAGTGGAACCATCCAGAGACAGGCTGCCCGAGCAGCCCACGGAGAGTCTGTGGCTCTTGGGGGGGAGGGCGGGGGAGGCAGAAAGAAGCACTACCCCGAAGACTCTTGCTGCTGACACAACATACCCCTGTTGTCAGCTTTGGGAGCAATGGGTACGAGGGACTCCAGACGGTGGCCGTGGAACCAGCTTTGCTAGCGAGACGCACCAGCACCAAGGATGCTCAGTTCAGGCAGTGGCAATGAATGGCAAGTACCAAGTAGCCACATTCCCAGCCAACACGAATTCCATTAGTGCAACTTGCAGATCAGCCCCACCGGTGTCCAAACTACCCCTGCAAATGGCCAGAGTCCATGCGCCCAGCCAGCCTCTGCCACAGCTGCACTCCCTGCAGCGACCAGGCCCCAGCTGCAGCCCCACTGGTGTCCGAACTCCCCCACCGCAAACGGCCAGAGTCTGTGTGCCCAGCCAGCCTCTGCCATAGCTGCATTCCCTGCAGCGACCAGGCCCCAGCTGCAGCCCCACTGGAGCACAGGAGTTACCGGCTTGGCTACGCAGATGTCAATGGATCCCAAGGAGATTTGGGAGCAAGGAAAGGAAAATGATAGATTTGGGGTGAGGGAGGGTCTTGGGGGGGTCAAAAGGTCAAACTGCAGATAAAGAGCAAGAGACACTAATAAAGTATTCCAGCCCCTTGGCTTTAGCACCCAGAAATCCTCAGGCAGCACATCCCCATTTTCACAGGAGACTCAAGACCGTAGCCCTGGCTCTTGGGATCGTTACAGACCCCACACTCTTTCTGTGGGCGCTAACCATGGCATCCTGGCCAAGTTCCACACCAGGAGTTACCTTCTACCAACCAATTCCACCAGGGGGTCCCGGGTCCGGTTGGGTCCGGTTTCCCTCCTGGGCGTGCAGGGCTCTGGTGAACAGCTGTCACAGGCCTTGCACAGCTGACTGCTTCCGTGAGGGGGAAGGGATTCCCGAACCTGTCAGCTTTGGGGAAAGGGAGACTTGCCCCTCATGCAAGGATCTCAAAGCCCGCTCCAGCAGCGAGCCACACAAGCCCCTTTATCAGCTGGGCAAGCCATGTCCCCCCTTTACAGACAGAGATGGGAATCACAATGGGATGCAGGGACTTGGCAAGGTCATGCTGTGAGTCAGTGGCAGAGCCAGAAGTAAAACTCTACAGTCCTGGCTCCAGTTGCCTGCTGGCGGCATACAGCGTGGGGACTCGATAATGACCGACCACAGCAGAACCTCATCCCCATCCTGCTGCTTGATCCAATTACCCCCTAAGGACACGGATGTGCTTGTAAGAGTAAACTTGACCAAAGCAGCAGAGCCAGCCAGGTGGCTAATGAGCAGGGCCATAAGCAGCAGCTGTGCCCTCCACTGCCACCTTTGAGGCAGAGAGATTCACTGCCTGTCAGCAGCACGGTGTTATGGATACAGGCTCTGCCCCTCACTGCCCTTCCCACAGAGGAATGTGTGGAGAAGACAGAGCAGACGGGAACTTCGCTTGCTCAGTGGGACAGCCATGGGCACAGGACAGATTAAAGGGAAGGAGGACACTGGGGCTGCAAACATAAGGAAGAGTGACTGGAGAGCCCTTCGACTGGGCACAGGTGGCAGTGGTGCCAGGATCCCTCTGCCCTGCCGGAGGGATTGTTTATCACAACTCACCAGAAGGGGATTTCATTCTAATTGGAAGAGTTTAAGTATTTAAGAGACTGCATAGTCTCCATATCAGAGGATGCAGACTGGGGTGCTGGAGCAGGGGAAGAAGTTGTGGGAGGCAGGAACCAGCTATGTGATATTGGTCACTGCAGTAGCTCTCTGGGGTCTAGTTTAGAACCAGCCTGGCAGAGATGTTTCCGAGCACTGGCACCGACAGGGAGAATCGGTTTGCATAGTCTCCATACCAGAGCATGCAGACTGGGGTGCTGGAGTGGGGGAAGAAGTTGGGGGAGGCAGGAACCAGCTATGTGATATTGGTCACTGCAGTAGCTCTCTGGGGTCTAGTTTAGAACGAGCCTGGCAGAGATGTTTCTGAGCACTGGCACTGACAGGGAGAATCGGTTTGCGTCCTGGCTGCACCAGCAACTCCAGAGTCAGGACTTGGAAGCAGCTTGAGGGGAGCTGGCATCAGAACGGGGGGGGAGGGAGGGGAAGAGAGAGAGAGTGTGTGTGTGTGGCTGTTTGGTTTTTTAAGAAGAGTCATTTTGAGGACATGGCTACAACTCCATTGAGAGAGACATTGCCCCACTTAGTGATCCTGGTGCAGTGGTGAATGGGGACCTATGGCCCTGGTTTAGAGAGCCCAAGCCTTAAAACACTGGCTCAATGGAGAGAGAACATTGCAGGAGTCACTCTTAGCCCATCAGTGCCTCCCTCACGCTCGGCCACTCAGCCCTGCTCACACCAGACCATGAAGAGGCCTCACCTTGAGAGTTTACTTCAATCCCTTTAAATTTGGCACGTTGCTGATCCACTGAACGGCATTCGACCCAAACACCCCTCAGCATCACTGAACTCGCAGCTGGACTAAAGCGGCAAGTGAAAGCCACAAGTGTGTGTCATGGTACTGAGAGAATGGGCAGGTCACTCACCCACACCAGAACACTGCCAATGACCCATTTCCGAACGTGCAGCCATACGGAACAGTGCCAGGATTCCAGGACCCCCCGAAAAGGCCTGGGACACCTGCTGATTCAGCCACACAGCCAAACCTCAGCAGCAACAATAACCTGGACAGACAGTTCCCGCCCCTGACAATATGCACATGCTCCACTGCTCCTGTTTCTCAATGGCTCAGGGCCTCTGTGCTCCCCCAACTCTTGTCACTCCAGGTACCTTAGAGAAGAAACCTCCCCGCTCACTCACAAGGCATCCACTGGCCACCTCACTTTGTGGAGAATCATCATGCTCTGGAATATTTTCCAGTTCACAAGAACAGATCACAATCTCCACGGGACTCCATCCGAAACCTCCCTCCCAAAGCAACCAACACCACCAGCAATTTCAGATGTACACTAATTTAAAAACAGTTTCAAACCCATTTTCAGGCTGTACTAGTGACAAACAAGAGTATCACGTTTAAACAAAACGCACGCTGTTGACTCACATTCTTCTATATGGCAGCCAAGGCATCCAAAGAAGTCACAGGAGAAAAGAGGGAAAATGATTGAGTGGGTTCAACAAAGAGCTGCTTTCCCTGCCAATCCAATGACTAGACAGAAAACCCATTTCATTAACACAGCTAATGGCTCTCCTAGCTGGTCTCTCTGATCAGACCTCCCCAGCACTCTTCTCTCCATCTCTTGTACACACTTGTTGCCTTTCATCTTCACTTAGACTGGGCTCTTCAGAACAAGGAGCTGTTTCTTACTGTGGGCTTGCAACATGAATAATACAGCAAAACGCTCTCCTCTTGTTTGCAGTGACCTCCCGTTTCCGGCTTAAGATGACCAGGCAGGCAGGCTCCAGCACAAAGTCAGTTTCAGTCCGTGGCTAGTGCAAAGGAGGCATGTAGAGAAGCCTGCATGGGAGTTTCAAACACTCCCCCATGACCTAGGGTTTCTGGCAGTGTCGCTTGGCCATCTTGGGCCCTAGCTACCCCTGCTGAGAAGCAGTTTGCACTCTGCATCTGAAAGTATTTGGAGGGTATTTCATTGCATGTGCAAAGCAGGGCAAATCCCTTTTCTAAATCCTTCTACCTACTACGCAGTCCCAGTTTCTACAAAAAAACCAAACATACTTGATTTAATTCCCAAAATGCTTCACTGGTTTGCAGCAACATTGTCTAACCTGCATCCAGGAAATTAAATAGCCGTTAACAGCATCATTCCAAAAGATATTTAAAAATAAAATCCAGCTTGCCAATTTATTAGAGCTGGGCTGCTCACACACAGTTTTGCTTATGAAATGAATTTGTTTACTATCTAGATTTTAGATAATTACTTTTGTATGCAAATACATCTGGTCAGCCAACAAATATATCCATTCCGGAACTGCAGACACAGGAGGTAAGAGCCTTCCCCAGTTCCATTGGTTATTTAGGACCCCCACACACCTCCACCAAAAACAATTAACCCAAGATCTGCCAAAGATACTGCCACCAAGACGCCGTTCCTTGGTACAACAGCATTAGCATCCCCCAGCATAGCTGCTGCTGCTGCTGCAATACAAAGGCCAACGCTTGTGCCACGTGAACACATTGAAAGTAGAACAGTAGGAGCTGAGTAATCTCCTTCATACGATTAGCTGAGGACACCAGCGCAGGGAGCCCTTGGTGCCTGCAGGCACCTCTGGGAAGCCACCATGGTTAGCAATGCCTTGTCTGGCAAGCGGAGCGCCCAGTGAAACAAACCATCCCAAGGCAGGAGCTGGGCATGCCATGCCTTACCTTCTGCGCTTGGGCAGGCTCTGTGAGGACCAGGGTGAAGAGGCCAAGACAAATCTCCTCATGCTGAGAGGCTCCTTTGCACACCTGCGAGAGGGAAGCAACACGGGTAAACAACACTAGGCCTCGCTCAAGTAGGGTGTTGACAACATAAGAGGCTCTCCCTGATTCTAGGACAGGGATGCTCCAGACCAGCCCACAGCCACCCCCAGGGAATTCAGCAGCAGGAAGTTACAGAGCTTCCCCATCGTTCATATCTGTGAAGTCCACTGAATCCTGTGCCTGTGACTCCTGCACACACACACACCCCTGTGCACGCACGCACACACGTTTTGTAGTTAAAATATGCAGTTCAAGCAACGTTTCAATGCTCTCCCTAAATGAGAGACTCCATGGCGGTGGGGAGTGGTCTGAAGGTTTTACTGGCAGGACTTCCAGATGCCCACATTACCCACAAGCAGCAAGTACACACCTGAGTGATGCAGGTTACTCCACAGGATCACCTGGAAGGCCTCCAGGGCCACCTCGTGCCGTGAGGTACCCTCCCCACGTCTGAGGCTTCACAGGAAGTGTGTCAGGGTTGTGAGAGACACGCTACTGGCCATTCAGCCACATGGGAAAGGCTCCCACTAGCACCAGTGGGCTTTGACAGGCCCCATATTTGCATCCCTCCTCCTGCTAAGCCAGGCTCCCCTAGTGCCATGACGCCAGCTAGCCAAAGATACAAGGCAGGAGAAAACTGCAGCCAATAACATTTTAGAACCTCTAAAAATTACTTGAGCTTTCTCTGCACAGCAACCTCATCGGGGAGCAGGCGAGGATTTGGGGACTTTTCAGGACTAGAAGCAAGTGCAGTGGGAAGATTGTACCACTGGGAACTGGGATTCCAAGGAGCTCAAGCAGAGACAAACTATGTATGCAGAGGGAATGTGTAAAAAAGTGCATGATAACTGCAGTCACAGGCATGTCACCACCACCACGGGCAAGTGTGTATTCACAAACATGCACACACACCCCTCTCGTGGTAGATCAGTACTAACAGTCCAGCACTCATGAGCCACCTTACAGGGTGGGCTTATGATGGGGTAGAAAAAAAGCCAGCCAGGTTTCAGCAAGGAAATGCAGTGTTGCACTGTCGCCACAGGATTTTATTAGACATCGAGTAAGCGTTTTTCTTCAAAAAACAACTCTGGAAAACTTCTTGCCAGTGTTCAGGTTGATGAAGATGGCACAGCGCCCGCTCCACTGCTCCTAGCAGGATGACACGCTGGCTTGCTGACAGCCCCCATGGCTGCTGTCTCTTGGAGGTGCCTCTGGGTGAATTATTTCTTCTTGTCAGGATGAACTTCTGGGACACAGAAACCCTTTGGCAAAGGGTCCCTGGTTCTTTGCAAACAACTCACACTTGACAAGCTCCCTACACCAAACACGTCTTACAGGATACTCATCCCTAAAGAGTAACACGTAAGGTATCTGCAGAAAGCTTGTAACTTGCTAAGTCACAGTCTTGGCATGCGAGATGCATGTGTGGATAATATTTAAGGAATAATGGATTTATACTGAATGTATGCTTTACGGATTTGGGGTAAAACTTAGTTACGAGGGGTTATGCTGCATGAATGGGTCATCACCAAAGTGGAAGGAGCAGTCACCCCTCACTGGTCAGTCCACAAGCCCTCGTCTACCCCTGCCTTACCCCAGAACAGATCCTGGAAAACCACATCCGGCACTTACATGAGCATTTAGGGCATCGTTAGCTTCCCTCTCCGACACCCCGTTGGTCAGCGATGTCACAATACCCATGCACCTCTCTAGTCTCTGAAATAGACAAAACAAAATCAATATATCAGCTAGCAGAAACAGGTATCCCAGAGCCCTGGCCTCCTTGGCCATTCAAGGTGCTTTGTGCAAGTAACAAAACACGGAGCCAAGAGTCCCAGGAGTGATTTGGGGAGCCTAATTTGAGATGTCATTAAGGGGTCCAACTTTCCAAACATGCTGGTTTTCTGCCTCTGGAAACAGGGCCACTCAGACATGTCTCACTAGCCAGCTTTGAAAACCTGGGCCCTCCTACTTCCTGCTGCCATGGAAAGGGGGATGAGAGAGGCGATGGGAGACTATTGCCATCTATGCTCATGACACCACATATACACCAGTAATGGAGGCCATGCAAACCCACAGAGTAAAACCAGCATGATTATCGTTCTCCCCCTGCACCAGGGCCCCAGAACCAGCTGCTGACTGGAGATGCTACTGCCTCATAGCTGCTTGTATATTCTTAGTTTGTGCTGGAAATACTCCACTGCCATTCCTCCGCCTGCAGCGCCAGCTAATGCTAATACTGGCATCCTGTGGCTTTGGGGCCAACAAACAGGACGCATGGGCCAAGGTGACACAGGGACGTCAGTCCCCATTCCGAGATAGAGCTATAGTTTCACAGGTTCAATTCTCTCTGAAGCTACAATTCACAGACAGTGGCAAAGACTATTCTGGGCATGTACTGTAGGGCTCTGCCCCTTACTGAATGGCAAGTGGAGTTCCCTTGAAGACCGACTGCAGACATACAAAACGCTTTCATTTTACGTGTCTTTAGCGCTCGGGCCAGGTGCTGAAGTCCAAGGGCCTCTGTTTTAATTACTAACTTTGTAAGTAGCTTCTGGTGTGAGGAAACTGCAGGAGCAGATGTTTTTATGTGGATATCCCAGGTAATGAAACGCCAGCGAGGACACGAAGCCAGAATGCACAGCACATGGCAAAACTCTGTTCATCTGCCACTGCAAACCCCTGACGGTAACTTTGGAGCAGTTTGACTACGACAGCATATCAGACGCACGCACTCCCAGGGTGCTGTCAGCTGCTCATGTCCTCTCCATGCACAACAAGCTCTACCAGCAGCACAGCTGACTTCTACGACAACAGCCGAGGACTGGCTTCTCTTGTGCGGTGCAGCAGCTACTACAACGGGGCCCTGACCTGGATTGGGACCTGCAGACAGGACTGAAATACAAACACATACATACGCACCACCACTGCCAACCACTCACAGCACTGAGTGACACTCGGGACTTTTGCTCCAGGGGGCTGTAACCTGCTCCAAGCCCTGCGGTGATGTCTATTCTTTGTGTTACAGCAGCACCAGCCTCAGCCAAGAGCAGGGTGGCCCTGCGCTGGGCTCAGTGAAGACAGACAGTCCCTCAGGAAAAGTGTTTACATCTCAATAGACAAGATGGGAGAGGGGGCACAGAACAGAGCACAACTGCCACCATTTTGAAGTTGGGGAACAGAGATGTTAAGCGATTTGCCCAAGGTCACCTTGGGAGTTTGTGACAAAGACAGGAATGGAATTTGGCTCTTCCAAGTCCAATGCCAGCGCCTCACCTACAGCACCATCTTCTCTGAGGCCATCCCCAGCTCGCCAAGCCCCACTCACCTGCCTACCCACGAAAAGGAGCAGACTGCTCACTCCAAGCAAGTAAAACATTTCTTTGTTCCTGTCGTCATGGGAAACAGAGGGCAGGAGCATCTGGCATTCGGCTGGTAAGTGCATCATGACAGTTTCTGCGTGTCTGGCGCAGCAGCTCTGGCTAAGCACCATGACCCACTGCAAATCACCAAGACAATCAGTGGGTCATGGTGCTTACCCAGAGCTGCTGCGCCAGACACGCAGAAACTGTCATGATGCACTCACGCTGGTACTGGAGTGAGAGGTGATGTGAAAAGGCCTTACAGATCTACTGTGGCTCCAGGAAGAACATCAACTTAAAGTATGATGAGTCCGCCGGAACTCTTGTGACTTGCTGAAAATCATGACAAGTGATTTCACTTCACTTTGTGCATTCGACAGCACTGGGTGCACAGCCAGTTTCACTTTTCCTCTGTAGTCAGCTGGTCGGCTTCCTTTGCTGCTGTGGGTCTTGTATACGGCAAGAGGGGAGAGGAAAGCAAAATGTGATTGTAAAGCTGCAAGAACTAGCCAGGGAAGTGGGGGCAGGTCAGTACATGAATCTATTTTCCTAGTGCTCAAATAATGCTTAACAACAGAACGGAGCCAGCGCTGGGGAAAAGAGACAAACATCTGACGAAGGTAGCATCTAGTGAACTCAGAACACTGGCCTGTAAGTGCCTTAAGTTTCTCAAGCCGTGTGCATGACTCTGCCACAGGAAAGGTGCAAGGCAGCCAGCAAGGTGCTAGGAACGTCGGAAAAGCAGAGACTTTAGGGTGAACAAAGCTTAGTAAGTCCAGTAAGTGGCACCTAAGCAGAGCCAATGAACCCTGCCTTGGCAACAGAGAGGCCTGTTTCTTATGGAGGTGGCTCTTTAGAGAGATGAAGAGTTTGTCCTGAGGACATTGTGGGGCTCTCAAGTGGAGGCTTTCTATGGGGGCTTGTCCATGGGAGGTGCAGGATCCATTACGAACAAAGCCAGGCTGGGCGCTCCCAATTGTCGCACAAGGCCCCAAAGAAGGGTTCTGAGGGGGAGGACGTTTGTCTTGGCTCAGACCTTCCCAACCCCTCCACACACACCCCAGTGGGCCATTGCTCTGACTGAGGGGACAGATGGGTCCCATTCTGGAGCCTACACTGCCCACTAAGGCCAGGCTCAGACTCAGGTTTGAACCCAAGCCCCCCTTCTGGCTACACACATCAGAAGGACTCACACCAGAAAGCACTCAGGACCTGCCAGGGGTGGGTCAGAACCCGAGTCCTCATGTGACTCAGGTCCAAGCCCTGTCATTTTGCAGTGCGGCTGGAAGCCCCGCCCCAGAGCTGAGTCAGGAGAGCTGACAAGTGCAGTATGGATGTGTTAGCACAGCTGTGACACATGGGTCCAGCCCTGTAAATCCAAATTCATAATGCAGTGTGGAAACTCAAGCAGGGGCTTGGAAACACCAAGTCCACAAGCCCAGGTCACAGCCCCAGGCCTCGTGTGTAGCGTAGACACACCCTCAGAATCACTATGTGCACTGGGCTGGAGCGGGGATGAGGTACGGAGAGCACACGCTGGCTTTGCAGCACCCCAGCCGGCTGCCCCCCATCAGAACCAAACCCCATTCTCTTCCCTCCGGAACAAGGCACTGCGCTGGAATGGCCTAACAAGACCCACTTGCTGTTGCTAAGTTATTACAGTGCAAGAGGGAGAAGCTTGGGGCATGAGTGGCAAGAGCTTCCACTCGCCCTGGAGAAATCCACAGGGGTTATTTTAATTGGATTTTTGCAAGTTAACCCTCTCATAGCACCGATTGACTGACGTCTTTGGGTGGTTGGACGTGAACGTCTGGAGGCTGGCGTGCTGTCATTTCAAGTCAGCGTTTCCAGCTAGCACTGGGTAAGAACTGTAGGTACCGCCTCACCTTCCAGTGCACGTGCAGAGCCTCTCACTGACTTCACCTGAGGGGCTCCAGACATGTGCCACGAGGACAACAGACCCTTCCAAGCGCATGTCTGCAGTAACCAGGCAGACAGAGGGAAAAAGCTGGTGCTGGGTTATACCCCATCCACACTACAAGAACCACCATGGTCAACCATTCTTTATTCTTGCCTACATACACAGAACTACACACGTTACAACCACCCTTCGGAAACCACGTCCTACCTGTGATAGAATACGGTTAATGCGTTTCTTTCCTGTTCACACAGAAAAGGAGCAACCACGTTTTAGCTACAACCATGTTCACAAGACGGCTATTTCTGTAGTGCAGGTTGGACCTGATTAGCAGGTCAGTGACTGAAAATTAGGAAGAGTCTGAGCAGTGGAACAGGAATGATGTGCAGTTAGAGAACGAGACAGGTCTACAATGGCCCCAGCAGTGAAGCTCCACAGACAATGGGAAAAGCTGCAGCAAACAACGCTCAGACATTACCACCAGCACCCCACTCCCCTCGTCCATCACCTAATTCCACTCCGAGCAGGGTTTTGTGACATGGTGACTAAAACCTTACGCTCACCTGAGGACTGTGTATGCTACTGCTTCTGCCGCTGCTATTGCATAGGGAGCTATACAGGGGGGAAACCCAGTTCCCATTGCATGCATCTGACGAAGTGGGGATTCACCCACAAAAGCTCATGCTCCAATATGTCAGTTAGTCTATAAGGTGCCACAGGACTCTTTGCTGCTTTTACAGATCCAGACTAACACGGCTGCCCCTCTGATATCAGTTGCCATTGTTGCCAGCGTAGCTACAGCCCAAGTATAAACGTGACCCTGCAGGGTCCCCCCTAGTTAAGCCTTGGCTCTTACGATAGAGGAGAGGCAGCTTCACTGCAGTTAAGGTTATTGTCTCTCCAGCCTAGTATTTTGCTGTGCAAGTTGTAGATTAAGCCCTGGCATAAACAGGTGCATTGCCTGCTAGGGGGGATGTGCCCCTTGTCACTTGGCCCAATCATTCAAACTACCAGTGCCACAAACTCCATGCAGGATCTGAAGACCCAGTTGGAATGTTTCTGGCTCTGCCTTCACCACTGGCAAGACCCTGCAACTGTAACACTGCCACCTACTCCACCTGTGAGATGTGAGACGAAAGGACCCTGTCTCAGTCTCCTGCAGAGCTGATGGGAAAGCCAGCAGATGTAACTCCAGGAGCTGATATGCAGGAGCTGAAGGGGTTATTTCTACACAATCACTTTTGGATTAGCACCCCTTTAAAATGCAAATCTGCCAGGCTGATTATGGCACTGGCTAGAGACATTCCCCCACTAACAGGAATGAGAAGGAAGCTGTTGGCAAAGGGGAACATCTCCATTTCACAGTCTGCCTTCAAGGGTGATGCAAATGAACACGCATGGGCCAACAGTGCAGAAGAGTAACACTGCTTTTCAGTAAGGCTTTTTTCAGAGCTAACCTACAGAACTGTCAGAGAGGATCAAAAGAATCTGAAAGCCCAGATCTCAGGTAGACTCATTTCCGCCATTTGCAAAGGCAGAACAAGATCCAATGAGCACAAACTGAAGTCAGAAAAATTCACACTGCAAGAAGGACAATGTTAACAGGGCAGGTTCCCAAAGAAGGGGTAAGCTCATCAGCACTCAGTCTTTAAATGGAAACTGACTGCTTTCTAATGGTACGCTCCAGTTCAACCCCAAGCCACTGGGCTTGACAATGTCACTTGTACAGTAGGAAGACCAATTCCCTCCACTGCAGGATTCACCAACTGAAATTCTGTGGTCTCTGCTATGCAGGAGATCAGGCCGTATGAACACAGTGGTCCCTTCTCGCTTTAAAATCCATGAATGTTGTTGAGGACTAGCACTGCTGTCCAGACACTAAAACAACAAATACATACAGCACTAATTCTAAGGGATCAATCTTAAAGAAAATGGCAACAGATATAGTTATATCTTAGGGAACAATCCTCACATATTTATTCTGTACTCTGATGGGTCACCAAGGAAGTGACAATACACACTGGAGTAACTGCAGAATCAGTACTAGAACAGTAATTTTTTTAGCTATAGAAAAAAGTGCACATACACAAAAGTGTGTGCGCGTATATACACCCCCCTCCCCCACCACACACACAGAGTTTCAGTATCTCCATAGCAGAGAAAGGGTCTGGGTACTTCTCTCTCAGCAGGAGCTGACGTTTTGAAGACAACTCTCTTCTAACACATGGTCTAGGGAGGTAAGACACAGAGAGTGCAACTCCCTGTCACAATAAATAGGAGACACACAAACTTGAAGAGTAGCTAAATGGTTAGTCTAAAAGAAAGATGTTACCCCTACCTTAAGGGAGCTTTAAAAACATGCTGTCCAGTGATGAGCTGCGTCTCCTTTATCAGAACTCACAGCAGGCTCGCAAGAGGTCAGCTTTCTCTCTGAGTTTTAGTTTATGATACCATATGTAATGCATTTTGGAGGAATACTGTCACCTTAAACAACACTCCTCCAAAATCTTCGCTTAGCCTACTGTTGTTATAATCTGCATCTCACATTGTTATAAGGAGAAGATGCTTCTCTTGAGTTTGCCACTGTGTTGACTTTGGGCATTTGACAGCCCTGTTCCCCCATTTGTGAGAGTCTTACATGCCCGCTCCATGGAAGAGGATTATTATTATTTTAAACATGAAAACGTGATGATAAACCACTAAAACTGGCTGGGGGACTCAGAAGCAGGTGTAATAGCTGTCATTTTTATTGCATTTCTTATGAACTGACTAGATTTCAAGTTGGTGTCCCTTTAACCATTTTAGTGATTTAAAGTGCACAAAGGAGAGATTCCTAACAATTAAAGCAGGGGACCATTTGTCAGGACTTCTGGATTCTCTTCCTAGTTCTGGTGCTTACCCAACTTTATGACCTTGAACAAGTTACTTCACCTGTCCGTGTCTCAATTTCCCCAGCTGTGAAAGAGCAACACCTATTTCACTGGATAGGCAAGGTTTGAGAGTTGTACTGCCCTGAGATCCACGGAGAAGAGGCACTACAGAACACTAAATAATAGCGCTACATGGATTCCAGACAAGCCCCGGAGAGAGTCCTTGGCGAGGTTTCAAGGAGAATGTGTGTCTGTCAGAGCTGAAAACTCAAAAAGCGGCACTGCTCTGAGGATTGAGATGTTTTATTCAGACCTGGACTAGTACCAGTAATACACAGGGACAATTGAGAGTTTTGCCAATGGTACAGGAGTTTCCAGGCCCAGCAAGATGACATATATGAGACCTTGAGATCAAGTAATTCCAAATACCTTTGGGTCTTTCTTTTCTACTTTATTTTCAATATGATTTTAGCTGGCACTGTTTCAACAGTCCCTAATACATTTGTTTCTGGCTCATGGTAAATAAAAGCTGGCTCTGCAAGTCCAGTAGTTCATGAGACATTAGCCGCTCAAACCAATTCACAACTAAAATGATAGTACTTCAGCCTACAATAGCTCCTTTCAGAGGATCTCAAAATGCTTTATGAACATTAATCAACACCCATGTGAGACAGGTACAATAATAGTTATCTATATTACCGATGAGTAAACGGAGATACAGGAGATTACTTGCCCAAGTCAGGCGGAAAGTCTGAAAGAAGAGCCAGAATAAAACCCAGAACTTGTTCAGCAGTTCTAACCACTATACTACAGAGCCTCAGCACCAGGAACAGATCTCGAAAGTCTTGGCTCCCAACCCTTCTCTAACCACCTATCCATAGTGGAGAAAAAAAGCAAGACAATAAGCAGAATGACATGATTTCAAGGTCTCATATCTTGGGTCCTGCCAGGGCTCCAAAATGCTTTGGCAGTCAGTAGAAATACATACCAGAATGAGAGTTTTCCTGTTATCAGAAAGAAAAGATGAGGAATCCTGTCAACCCTGAAATCTAAAGCAGACTGTGATCCTGTTCCATGGTTCTTGCACCTCCAAAGTGCCCACACGTGAAGCAGCAGGGCCTGACCCCAGTGAAGGAGGAGAAACCGAGGAAGTGAAGAACCACTTGCCCACTGGGAACATCAGCAGGCCAGCATGCTACCGCCTGCCCTCCAGTGCAATGGAGACAAAATTGAGGGACCTCTACCCAAACGCACACTGGCTTCAGATTGCAACTTACTATGAGCTGCCTTCTCCCCTAAAGGAAAAGCCGAGGCAGGGGACAGCACCTTGGGGAGTGAGACCCACTCTGTCCTAGCAGAGTGTGTCCCTCCTTGCCCCCAGTCTCCATCCCACCCCTTCCACCCCCTCTCCAGCAAGCCCCCTGGCCAGCTCCTTGCCCCAGCCCCCTCTGCCACCTACCTCCTCTAACTCATCCTTGGCATCCAGGATGGTGGAGAGCAGCAACTTCCCTCCTGCTGCTGCTGCTGCTCCCCCCTTCCCCTTCTCCATGGCCGGGCAGGGGGCTCCCCGCGGTCACTCACAACCCGGGGGCCAAGGGGGGGCTGCCCAGTCTCCCCCCAGGAGGACGGGGTGGGGGGCTCCTCTCGCACCCCGAGACCCCTCCCAGCACCTGCCTGGCACCTTCAGGGAGGGCTCGGGGGGGGACTGGGGGAGGCAGGTTCCCGCTCTCTTGCCTGGGGGGCCCCTCAGCTCCTGCTCGGGGGGGCGGTGTAATGGGGGCGGTCCCCAGGCTGGAGGGGGAGGGGCTGTCTCCTCTGAGGGGACAGGCCGGGCGGGGCTCTGTACGGGGGGAGGGGGGACAGGCGCCCACACCCCAACCCAGCAAGCACAGACGGAAGTCACTGAGAGCCACAGGAGGGGGGCGGAGGAGGAAGCGGTCACGCGCCGGAGACCCTCCCTCCACCCCTCCGGCCAATGGCAGCGGGAGAACCCCGAGCGACAGGCGGGGTAGGGTGCTCCGCCCAACTTCTCGTCAACAGCTGGGGCTGGCCGACGAGCGTCTGGCCAATAGGAGGCGGGGGCGGGGTTTCCGTAGGGCCGTCGCATCTCGCCCTGCTAAGCTGGAGCGGGAGAAGGCGAGGCCGGGAGTGGGGGCCCTCCTCCTCCCTGTGCGGCGCAGCGCGCGACCCCCCCCCCCGCGGCGTGCAGGCGCTGTACGATTTACCGCCCCCCCCGCCGCGTGCAGGCGCTGTACGATTTACCCGCCGCTGCGTGCAGGGCGCTGTACGATTACCGCCCCCTCGCTGCGTGCAGGCGCTGTACGATTT
>NC_133779.1:45466707-45478334 GCF_003597395.2 Chelonoidis abingdonii
CCCCCCCCCCACGGCATGCAGGGCGCAGTACGATTTACCGCCCCCCATGTGCACGGCGCTGTACGATTTACCAGCCCCCATGTGCAGGGTGCTGTATGATTTACCACCCCCCATGTGCAAGGCGCTGCATGATTTACAGCCCCCCCACCACGTGCAGGGTGCTGTACGATATACCCCCCACATGCCGCATGCTCTCTACTCCCCCACCCCATTGACCCTCCCCTGCAGCTCTCAGCCAGGGCTCTGCACTCTGCCACCCCGTTGACCCTCCCCTGCAGCCCTCAGCCAGGGCTCTTCACCAGAGCCACGATTCTGTGGCCTCACAGGCTGTGGGGCTGCCCCCAGCAAGGCACTGAGGCTGCAGAGATAAAGAAACTCACTGCTCTGGCTGGATCCTGCCAGGATCCCTCCCAGGGTAGCCAGCAGAGCCTGTTTGGCACATAACTTGTTCCACTCTGGGATCGTGCCCCCCAATCGCTCCCCCATGGCAGCTGTAAGGGTCACAGCCCCCAGCCCATCCCCCCAGCTCAGTTCCAGGCTTCCTGCCATTGTCACAGGGTCAGTGGGTGGCTCTTCTCTGCCTGAGGTCAGGGGCCCATGGCTGGCAAAGCTACTTCCTTCTCGTCTCACCCCACAGGCCCTGGGCTGGGCCAGGGCTGGGCACGATTGATCCCGTCTGTGGCTGCAGCTCACTCGTGGCTCAGGAGGACCCGCTCCCTAGGGCAGGCAAGCCCTGAGACCCCAGGGCCCAGCTCCCCTCGCCCTCTGACCTGCCAGGCTCCCAGGAACCTCCCACCCGCTATCTGTCTGTCCATCCGTCTGCCTCGAGATCCCATCCCCCCCGCGAGACCCACCTCACCCTCCGACTGCAGAATTAGCCCCACAGCAGACTCCCATTATCTGACCCTCCCTGGCGGTTCCCCCCCAGGCACAGGCATGATCAGGTTCCCCATCCCAGCCTGCACGAGGGCAGCAGAAGGGTGACCCCTCGATGGGGCTGGCCCAGGGGACACGAGCCTGCCCTGCTGCAGCTACAACATGTTACAGACCCACCCTGCCAGGTGCGTGGCCAGCCCCACTGGTGCCCAGTGCTGCCCCTACGAGGCCTGGGTTCGTCCCCACCTCAGTGCTCACTCACTGGACTGCTCTGGGCGTCCCAGACCCCAGGCTGTTCCCCCGCAATGTCCTCCATGCAACCTGTCCCCGGGAGCAGCCGCCTCTGAGCTGGGGTGAGGGCTCCCGGGAATTGCTGCCCAGTGTTGAGGCTGTGGCCTGCAGGGGGGCAGGGTGGGCTGCCGCAGCTCCCCATCACTCTCCAGCCACGTGGCTGGGGCCCAGAGCCGAACGGACCAGCCTTCTCGGGAAGGTGTCATCAGCCCACTTGACAGGCGGCTAAACTGAAGCACAGAAGTCAGCAGAAAAGCTAGGGCCAGAACCCAGGAGCCCTGACTGCCTCCCCCACCCCAAGCCCTCTCTCACCCAGAGCCAGGGCAGAACCCAGGAGTCCTGCCCACCCCCCCGTCACCTGCTCTAACCCACACCCCTCCCACCCAAAGCTGGGGACAGAACCCAAGAGCCCTGGCACCAAGCCTGCCGCCCTCACTGCTAGACCAGGTTTCCTGCCACAACCCCAGTGACCAGCAGGGTGAGCCAGGAACTCCAGTGAGATTCTCTATGCACCTACTGGGGGCAGGTTACGGGAGCAGGTAGATTGGGGGGGAGGGTACAGTGCACAAATGCTGTTCCCAGGGGTGAGGGTGTCAGAGGCAGGTTTTTGCAGCCACGGGGCCCCTAGCCAGCCGGGCGCTCACCCAGCCGCGGGGGGGAGGGGGGAGCTTTGCTGCTGGCCTGGCTGCTGACTTTGACAAATGAGCCCAGGGAACGTCCCGTTCAGGCCTGTGCGTTCCTGGCAGGGCCGGAGGTGCCTGCTCAGCCCTGTTGCCTCCCTCGCATTCCTGGCAGGGGCCAGGGCTTCCCAGCTCCGAGCAGGGGGCTGCCTGGCTCTCCTGGGGCAGGACTGGGCTGAGCCCCACCTCCCCGCAGTGTCCCACATGCCCAAATTGGCTCTCCAGAGAGGTGGCCCTACAGTCCTGGTGGGTCAGGCTCAGGGGTGCTGGCACAGCTGTGTATGAGGGAGAGCAGGAGCTGGGGGGCTGGCAGAGCTGGTGGAGGCTGGAGTCCTACTATGGTCCCTGCCCAGTTCATCCCATTCCCCGTGAGGCAGGATGTCCCACCTGCCAGTCGGTGCCCGCCTAGTGCAACCAGCCAGCGTCCCTTGGCCTCACAGACACCACCCAGCTGGGGCTCCAGGGGGCAGGAGGACGGGCAGCCTCCCCCAGCCTGCAGCACAGGTGGGCGATGCCACTGCTGTGGGGCTGGGCTGCAGGGGCACGGCAGCCCTGAGCCACCACGGTGCCCACAGGGGATCCTAATTGAACCTGGCGATGCAGCGCCCATGCACTGCCTGGCCTCCTCTGCCCTGCAAGCTCCCCTACTCCCAGAGCTGGCCCTCCCTCCCCACGCGAGCCCCCACCTCCAAGGGCCTGCCCCCCCTCTCCCCAGGGCCCACGGGCGTCAGCACACAGAGGGCAAGATACACAGGCTTTATTACAAAGAGGAGAGCTCTGGTGACGACACCCTGACAGGGAGCCCCCCCCCCCACGGTGTGTGCGCGGGGAGGGGGGGGCAATGCCCAGCTGTGTGAGCTCCCCCCACCTGTGGCTCCGAAGATGAGCATGGCGGGGCCTGGGGGACAGGCCCCCCAGGGTCCAAGGCTCGGGGCTTGCGGGGGTGGGATCGGCTCCTAGCTCCGGCTCGGGGCCCCACCGCATGGGTGGAGAGAAGGGGGCAGCTCCGAGTCCAGCTCCCTGGGGCTCAGGGCTGGGAACAGAGCTAGGCCAGTGGTTCTGCTCCAGGATTTTGTGCGAGCCAAGGGCGGGGACACTGGGAGGTGGGTGGGGTTGGGGGCGCTACTGCTGCAGGGGTATCACCCCCAGGCTTCAGTCCAACCATTCCATGCTCCCCCCTCACCCGACTCAGGCTGGCGGGCCGCAGAGACCCTTGGCGGGGGGAGGTTGTTTTAAGTGTCTGTGGAGGCCCTGCTGGGAGGGCTGGGTCCCCACCCAGCCCCCGTGTCTTGCTGGGCTCAGCCCCCGGCTGGGGCATCTGTGCGAGGGGCCGATGCCTGGAGGAGAAGCAGGATGGGCCGGTGTGCAGGTGGATGCTGGTCCCACAGTAGACAGGCAGGCCGGTCAGCCCCGCATGCTGCTCAAGCGCTCACCCAGCAGCCAGTACGTCTGCATCTTGCCCTTGCCCTGCGGGAGCAGAGGAAGCTCAGGGAAGGACCCGGGGGTGCTCCCCCCAATGCAGGGTCCCAGGCAGCCTGGCCTGGGAGAGGGGTGCAGGCCAGGGGCAGAGTCTGCTCTGGCAGGTGTCAGGAGATGTGGCAGGGTCGGGGCAGCCTCCCTTTGCTTGGCCAAACCCAGGCGGGGCTCAAGGGAGGGGAGCGTGGCGGGGGGGCATGTGTCCTGGGGAGGGGGCAGCTGGCTGTGCACAGGAACAGGACTCCATGGGGAGGGTACTTGTGCCTGGGGGAAGACAGTGGTGGGGGGACTAGTAGGGGGGCGATGAGGCTGGTGGGGGCAGGGGGAGGCCATGCTTCCATCACCTTCATCTCCACATCCCCACGCAGCTCCAGCTCAAAGCAGCCGACCTCCTCCAGGACGCTCTTGGTGGCCGACGACAGGTGGATCTTTAGGGCTGGAACCACAGACATGGGGCTGTGGGTAGCGTGGGGACACCCCCCGCACCCGCAGAGACCCAGCCCCCTCCAACTCCCCGCAGCCACCTCCCCGGCCTCAGCTCAGCTCCTGCGGAGGGCGACTGGCCCAGTCCAGCCAGCTCCAGCCATCCGCTCCCCTTTGCTGGCCCCCCTGCTCCCCAGCACCCCTCCCCACTCCCCACCCAGTGCTCCCCTCTGCCTTCCCATTTCTGCACCCCCCGCCCCCTGCCCCAGCCCTGTCCCTGGCCCCTTTACCTTCCCCATTGGACTCCATCCGTGAGGCTGTGTTCACCGTGTCCCCAAAGAGACAATAGCGAGGCATCTTCAGACCGACCACCCCTGCGCAGACTGGGCCTGGGACAGGAGAGACAAGAGCGTTGGGCACCCCCCTGCAGGCTGCACCCAGGGCTGCTTCGCCCCCACCAGGGCTCATCCCTCCCCGTCCTGGTTCACATACATTCAAATCAACCGGCCCTCGCACTGATAGTGCTGGGCTTGTGCAAAGGGCCTTGCATGCTAGCGGCTCCCTGGATGTGGCAGGGAAGGTCCCCAGTCAGCCAGTGGTAGAGCTAGGAATGGAACCCAGGAGTCCTGGCTCCCAGTCCCCCCTGCTCTAACCACTAGACCCCACTCCCCTCCCAGAGCCAGGAAGAGAACCCAGGAGTCCTGGCTCCCAGTCCCCCTGCTCTAAATACTAGGCCCTGTGACATGGCACTCCATACACTTTATGGAAATATGCTGATGAATATGACATCACTGGAATTTGCTTTACACTAAATACCTCTTGTATGGTGCCATTAGAAAGCTTGTAATCTACTAAGTGTCTTATTCCTATATCTGGAGTTAGGAGAATAAGATATGAACTTGTATCACTGATGTAAACATATTAAGTGGAGGTCATTAAGGGAGCTCCAGAAACAATCAGTTGTCAATGGCCTTAGTTACTTGAAAGCCTCCCTGTGGACGTATGGGGCCAACCCATGGGGAATGGAGACTGGGGGTGGGGGGGTGGGGGTGTCTTACAGTGACATGTGACCATGTCACCTGATACTGGAATCCATCTTAAATCTGGTACTTTTCCATTTCGAAGAAGGGGTGGGGACCCAGCGAGACAAAGGATTCCCGCCTTGTGCCAAAGCTATAAAAGGGGGTGGAGCAGGACAAAGGGGGCTGCCTGTCATGAGAAACCCCCTGCTTCCCACCTGAGATGTCTGCTGGACCTAACAAGGCCGGTACTGGGGAAAGGATTGGGCCCAGCCTAGGAAGGAGTCTAGTCTGTGAAAGAAGCTCATTGGAACATCTCGGAGGGTGAGAGATTACAGGTGATCAGTTTCTTAATGTGTTCAGCTTAGACTTGTGTGTTTTTGCTTTATTTTGCTTGGTGACAGACTTTTTTCTGTCTGTTATTACTTGAAACCACTGAAATCCTATTTTTTATACTTAATAGATCACTTTTGTTTATTAATAAACCCAGAGTAAGTGATTGATACCTGGGGGAGCAAACAGCTGTGCATCTCTCTCCATCAGTGTTATAGAGGGGGGACATTTTACGAGTTTACCCTGTATAAGCTTTATACAGAGTAAAATGGATTTATTTGGGGTTCAGGCTCCCAGAAAGGCTGAACACTGGGCACTGGGAAAGCCCCTGGGCTGAGTGAATCTCAGTTTCAGTGAACTGCAGAGAGGCCTGGCCCAACCTCTGGGTCTGTGCTGGAGCTGACAGGAGTATTGTCACGGGGTCAGTGTGTGCATGGGGGGGGTACCCTAGGGGCTCCCTGCAGCCCATTCCCTGGCACTGCCTGGGGCCATGCTGTGCTTGCTCAAGGCCCCCCTGCCACTCCCCCACTCACCGCTGTGGATCCCGATGCGCAGTTTGAGTTGCTGGTCCGGCCGGTGGCGAATCTTGAAGGTGCGCACGGCATCGAGCAGGGCCAGGGACATGCGGGCCACCTCCCGGGCATGCAGTTTGCCGTTGCGCACTGGCAGCCCTGACACCACCATGTAGGCGTCGCCGATCGTCTCCACCTGCGGGGGAGGTGGGAGCACAGCCCTGGGGCAAACCAGCCGTACACGCTGCCCCCACCTCCCCGGATGTCTCTCGCTCCGGGCCTTGTTGTGAGGCTCGAGCCCATGGAGCAATGGGGAGGCATATCTGTCCGGGCAGCTTAAGATTGTGTGTGTGTGCACGCACGTGTGTGTGTGCACCCTCACACGTGTGTGTGCACTCCCGCACGTGTGCATGCCTGTGCCCAGGCAACCTCAGCAGACCAGGAACCTCCAGCGTTGCACTCAGCAGACGCACCCTCTTGCCTCTGGTCATGAGCTGCCCCAGCTGACAGGGTCTGGAGGAAACTTCTTACCCCAGAACTGCCCCTTCCTCCCAGTGACAGGAGATTGGAGTGGGAAGGCCTGGCAGCACCTCCGCTCTGTGGCATTGGCCCTTGCAGGGCCTGGCAGTGTGTCTCAGGGGGCAGTGCCAGCTCCTCTGACAGAGCAGCAGGGCACAGCTGGGGGGTGTGGAGCTGCAGCAGCTGCCTCCCGAGTGAGGATTCTGAGGGCCAGGAGGGCAGATCCAGCCAGCAGGGGGCGGCCTCGGATCCAGGGCAGAGCTGGGGGCACTTCTCAGCAATGGCGTCTCCACCAGGGCAGCAGCATGCGGGGGGCTGTCCCGAAGTGGGGAGCAGCTATTTGTTCACGCCAGAACCATCAGTCTAAGTGAAGGCTGGTGTGGGCCAGATCCCCTCGCTCCTGGCAGGGCCCCCCCAGCCCAGGCAGCCCCCCCTCACCTTGTAGACGTCAAAGTTGTCGATGATGGCGTCGAAGCAGGTGTACAGGTCGTTTAGCAAGGTCACAACCTGCAATGCACACAGTAGGGGGGAGGGGGAGGTAAGAGGCTGCGGAGACTCGGCCTGGCCTGATCCCCCCACCCCTGGGGCAGTGAGTGCTCCCCCCCTTACACACCAGCCCCAGGGAGGTGGGAGATAGGTGGGGGGGCCGCAGGCTCCTGCTCAGGGAACCCAGGCTGCGCCGTCCCTGTGCTGCTGACGGATGAAGCAGTGACGCAGGCCGGGCACCTTGAGTCGGAGCCTGGCAGCTCTGCCGAAGCAGAGAGCTGTGCCCGCCAGTGGGGGCAGGAGCCAGGGCTCCAAGCGCCGCCAGCCCTGCCTGTGCTTGGAACTCCTGCTTGGCCCTTCAGCCTCCACGCAGCTCTGCCCAGGGTGGGCTTTGAACCCCGGGACAGGGACCCTGGCCAGATCCAAACTCCACCAGTTCTCTCCTGCCCCCTTTCTCCTCCCCGGCACTGCAACCGCAGGCAGGATTCCCCTCCCCAACCCATGGGGGGCCAGACAGTGTCCCCGCCTGGGGGGCTGGGACAGACCACAGACTTCCTCCAGCGACCTACGGGGGCTCTCACCCTGGCCCCCTGGTTATCTGCATGGGCGGGGGGGGTTGCTCTCACCCCGCCCCCCCTGTTACCTGCATGGGTTGGGGGGGGCTGCTCTCACCCCACCCCCTGATTACCTGCATGGGTTGGGGGGGGCTGCTCTCACCCCACCCCCTGGTTACCTGCATGGGGGGGGGCTGCTCTCGCCCCGCCCCCGGTTACCTGGATGGGGGGGGCTGCTCTCGCCCTGCCCCCTGGTTACCTGCATGCTCTCACCTCACCCCCCCCCAGTTACCTGCATGAGGGAGCTGCTCTCACCCCCCCCATTACCTGCATGGAGGGGGCTGCTCTCACCCTGCCCCCCGGTTACCTGCATGGGGGCGCTGCATGAGGGGGCTGCTCTCACCCCATGCCCCCGGTTACTTGCATGGGGGGGTTACATGGGGGGGCTTCTCTCACCCCCCCAGTTACCTGCATGGGGGGGCTGCTCTCACCCTGCTCCCCAGTTACCTGCATGGGGGGGGCTGCCTGAGGCGGCTGCTCTCACCCCGCCCCCCCCGGTTACCTGCATGGGGGGGGCTGCATGGAGGGACTGCTCTTATCCCCCCCCGGTTACCTGCATGGGGGGGCTGCTCTCACCTCGTCTCCCCAGTTACCTGCATGGGGTGGCTGCATGAGGGGGCTGCTCTCACCCCGCCCCGCGGTTACCTGCATGGGGGTGCTCTCTGCTGACAGGGCCGTGAACCCCACGATGTCGCTGAAGTAGATGGTGACGTTGTCAAAGGCCTCAGCCTGCACCGTCTCCCCGCGCTTCAGCTGCTCGGCCACAGAGCTGGGGGACAGGGAGCGCGGGGTGAGGGATGGAGACAGAAGGGGCCTGGATGCCCAGGTGTTTGGGGGGCTCCCTGGACCCCCAGCTAGGAGAGGAGGAGCAGGCCCCCATAACACTAGGGGAGCTGAGGGTGGAGCCTGGGTGCCAATGGGGCAGTCTAGGATCTGGTCTCAGGCATGAGGCCTGGTGCTCTCGGGAGTACGGGGGGTTAAGGAGCCTGCCTGGGAGTGGACGGGGGGTCCGGCCCATCACTCACTGGGGCAGAATCTGGTAGAGCAGGACCTCGGCCTTGCGCTTCTCCTCCAGGTAGGCCTGCGTCCGCTCCTCCACCAGCTCCTCCAGGTTGTTGGCGTACTGCTCCATGCGCGACAGCAGGTTGTCCAGGATGTTGCTGCTGTTCTCCCTGCAACGCACGGGGCCGTGAGGATGCTGGGCCGTGGGAATGACCCTTTCTCCCAGCCTCGCAGCTCCCTCGCCTCCAGACCTCGCTGAGGGTGGGGCACCTCACGCCAGCCATGCAGCCAGCACAGCCCCCCGACTCGCTCCCTCTCCCACCCGAGGACAGGGACTTAATGGAATAACCAGGGTGGAAGTGGCCGGGGCAGAGCCCCATGACCAGCCAGCAGGGGGCAGGCTCCAGGGGCAGGGCAGGACCTGCAGCCCCAGGTACCGGGGCTGGACAGTCCCACCTGTCCCTCCATGGGCTGGGCGACTCGAGCGGGGCCTGTGCCAGGAGGAAGTGGGGTGAGAGGCAGTGGGGAGGGTCTGACTGAGGAGTCTGTGGCTTGGGGGGGAAGACAATGTGGCCAATTTGAGGGGGCTGGCAGTGACGGGGGCGGGGGAACGGGGTGCTCACCTGTTGAACTTGCGGAGGAGGATCTTGATCTGGTTGAAGTCCGGCCGCTCGAGCACGTCCTCGGCCCAGCAGTGCTGCATGAGCTGCCCCAGCTCCTCGATGTGGCAGGCCACGTTCACGGATGGCCGGAAGTAGGGGCACTCACCGCTCTTCACGCGCTCGATGATCTCTGGGGCGGGGGGCGGGGGTGAGCTGGGGGCTCCATGGGCAGCAAGGCACAGGCCCCAGATGCCCCCCCAGGGGCCACAGCCCAGGCTCACTTCAAACATCAGCCTCCCCTCAATGCCCCACTTGGCTCTAGGGCTGAGTGCACAGGATAGGACTCAGGATCCTGGGTTCTCTGCCTGGCTCTGCCGCTTTCCCCTGCCTTCCAGCTGGCTGGTGGGTTGGGACTCTTGGCAGCCCACCTCGCTCCTTCAACCCTGCTTTCCTGGCACCTGTCCAGGGAATGGACCCCGTCCCATCTGCCCCAAATACTGGCTGTCCTGGGGGGGCCAAGCCCGGCTTCCCTCGGCCCAGGATTCCAGCCAGCACCTGCCCTGCTGGCACTCCGCTCCCTGGCCTCCACCAGCCTCAAGAGGCTCCTCTCCCAGCACACTGTCCGGGAGGGAGAGGCGGGGAACACCCCATTTACACAGCCAGACGAGTGAGCTCCCCAAAGGGCACTCCCTCTGCGCTGGGCACCAGCCCCCCTGCAGGGCTCACCTCCTCCCCTCGTACTCTCACTTTTGGAGTCCCCGCCCCCCCGGGCTACCCTCTCCCCACTCTCACCTTTGGGGCTCAGGTCCAGCCCCTCCACGTAGAAGACCCCGTTGCGCAGGGCTATCTCCTGCAGGATGATCCCAAAGCTGTATACGTCGCCTTTCTGGGTGCCCCGGGCTGGGGGCATCTCCATGCGCAGTAGCTCAGGCGCCGTCCACAGCTTCTCTGGGGGGGCAAGGAGACAGGGTCAGCTGGAGCAGGGGGTAGAGACAGGAGAGGGGCATGGCCAGGCCAGCAGGAGGGAAGATACCTGGGTTGGCGTGGCTGCCCCGCTGCATTGTGGGTACTGCCACCTGGGGCCTTCCAGCCGGACTAGGGCTTGGGAGGGTCTGGATCTGAGCCACAGGGCTTTCCCCCCGCTGACCCGGCCTGGAACTGGGACTAGCGGGGCGGGGATGGGGTGGCCAGTGAAGGTTGGGGGGGCATGTCTGGGACCAGCAGGGAAAGATGGGGGAGTGGCTGATGAGGGTCGGGGCGGCATGGCTGGGATCAGCAGGGGGGATGGAGTGGCCAGTGAGCGTCGGGGGGCGGCATGGCTGGGATGGGGGAGCCGTGGCTGGGCCCAGCAGGGGTTGGGGGCCCGTGGCTGGTGAGGGTAGGGGGGGCATGGCTGAGATCAGCGGGGGGGGAGATGGGGTGGCCAGTGAGGGTCGGGGGGCGACATGGCTGGGATCAGCGGGGGGGATGGAGTGGCTAGTGAGTGTCGGGGGGCGGCATGGCTGGGATGGGGGAGCCATGGCTGGGCCCAGTGGGGGTTGGGGGCCCATGGCTGGTGAGGGTTGGGGGGGCAGGGCTGGACCCAGAGGGGGGGGGAGGGGGGGGGGGGGGGGCGGGGGTTGGGGGCCCATGGCTGGTGAGGGTTGGGGGGGCATGGCTGAGACCAGCAGGGAAGGATAGGGGAGGGCGTGGCTGGTGAGGGTCGAGGGGGTGGCATAGCTGGGATAGGGGGGGACCGTGGCTGGGCCCAGCGGGGATTGGGGGCCCGTGGCTGGTGAGGGTCGGGCGGGGCATGTTTGGGATAGCGGGGAGGGATGCAGGGGCCGTGGCTGGTAAGGGTCGGCGGGGGCATGGCCAGTGAGGGTCGGGGGGGCATGGCTGGGAGCAGCAGGGAGAGATGGGGAGGTGTAGGGCTGGGCCCAGTGGGGGTTGGGGGCCTGTGGCTGGTGACGGTCGGGGGGGCATGGCTGGGATCAGCAGGGGGGGGATGGGGTGGCCAGTGAGGGTCGGGGGCGGCTTGGCTGGGATCAGCGGGTTGGGGATCGAGCGGCCAGTGAGGGTTGGGGGGCGGCATGGCTGGGATGGGGGGCCCGTGACTGCTGAGTGTCGGGGGGGCATGGCTGGGACCAGCGGGGAGGGATGGGGCAGCCAGTGGCGGGACCGAGCAGGGTCCAGGCGAGGGAGCAGGCTAGAGTAGGCTTTGTCACCCGAGGGAACCCCCCCCCGCCGTTTCCAGGAGCGCCGCGGCCGCTCACTGGCGAAGAGCAGTGAGGATGTCGTCGGGAGTCGGGGCCAGGCGGAAGCTCTCCAGCCCGTAGTCCGGATCTTGAGCACGAGCGACTGTCCACCACGCAGTTGGAGGCTTTGAAGGTTGCATGGAGACGATCACCCCATGTGTGCAAGGAAACAGCATCCCCTGGTGGGCAGAGAGACGAGGGTGGTGGGTCTGGAACCTCACCTGGGACCTTCTGCAAGCAAGGGCCAGATCCCACTGCCAGGCCTTGCTGGTGGGCAGGGCGAGAGCTTGGTGCCTAGGTCAAGCATGGGCTCAGAGGCCATTGGGGAAGGGCAAAGGGCTGCGTATATTGGGCATTGGGGCACTGCAGGGGCAAGGCAGGTGGGGAGGGGAGGAGGGGGCCTGGGGGCGCTGGGGGCCGTGGGTGTACAGGGGGCAGGCGGGGGCAGGCAGAGGGCTGGGCCTGGAGGCTGGGGGCTGTGGAGGCAGCGGGCGGCTGAGGGGGCAGTAGAGGATGGGCACAGGGGGCCAGGCGCCCAGGCCAGGTGCGGCAGGGCA
>NC_133779.1:45478509-45509785 GCF_003597395.2 Chelonoidis abingdonii
GCTGGGCGCAGGGGGCTGGGCGTGAGGTACAGGCGGGAGGTCGGCCGTTACCTTGACGATGTCAGTGGTGAGCGAGTACCGGAACATCCAGTCCAGCGTGATGCTCTCGTTCTCCAGGATGTCCTGCACGGGATGGGCACAAGCACAGAGAGGGGTGGGGGCTGAGCCACTCTCCCTCCTCCCCCCAGCTAGGGCTCTGGATCCTTCTGCAAACTCCCCCCAACAGCCCCATCTCCCCACCAGCCCCGGCGGTGGCACCAGAGACTTGCTGGTCGTGGGGGTGGCACCGGACCAGGCTTGGCTGGTCTATCCTGGCGCCAACCCTGGCGTGGGCGCGGTACTGAACCAGGGCCACGTGCAGCCGGCACTGGAGTGAGGGGGCTGCGCTGGTGCAAAGTGCACGTGGCATGGCTGGGGCTTGGCCACCCGCTGACGGTCCAGGGCAGGCCGGGTGGAGGCGAGTGAGGGACTTGACGGCTCTCCGTGTTCAGAGAGAGCTGGAGAATAAGGGAGCATGTCCCCATGGCGCCTGGCTGGCCGACAGGGAGCCCCACGGCCGGTGGAGTACCCGGCAGGGACCCCCAGGGCCTCTCTCTCGGCCATTAGAGGAACTGTATCTGCGCCAGAGTGCGAAGCCAGGAATCCAGGCCTGTCACGAGAGAGGAAACGTGGGAGGGGAGCGCCCTCCCCCCTATAAATCATCCTGCTTGGAAACAGCCCCGGCACCAGCACTCGCTGGGCCCTGGGGGGGCCCCAGCCGAGCCCCCTCCTTTTAATTCAGACACCGCCCCCGCCATCACTGCTGCAAAACGTGACCCTCCCAACACGGGGACCATCCTGCTGGGGCACGGACAGGCCTGCCCACTGCTCTGCATGTTTGTACCGAGTCCAGCCTGGACACTAGGTCACAGCCCTTCTCCTCCCCTCTTCGGCAGGGGATCGGTGCCTGGCGACCCCACCCAGGAACGGCAGCACGCAGGGCACTGGGCATCAGGCCTGGGGGCTCCTCAGGAATCCCACTGGGCCTCTCCCCTGCTGCCCTAACGCCTTCCAGCAGGCTCTGCACAGCACCAGGCAAAGCTTCACTGGCTGCCACATGGAGCCTCCCTGCCGTCTCAGCTGGCTCTCAGGCTCCCTGCTCCCACCCACTGGACCCCACTCCCCTCCCAGAGCCCAGGAGAGAACCCAGGAGTTCTGGCTCTCAGGCTCCCTGCTCCCACCCACTGGACCCCACTCCCCTCCCAGAGCCCAGGAGAGAACCCAGGAGTCCTGGCTCTCAGGCCCCCTGCTCCCACCCACTGGACCCCATTCCCCTCCCAGAGCCCAGGAGAGAACCCGGGAATCCTGGCTCTCAGGCTCCCTGCTCCCACCCACTGGACCCCACTCCCCTCGCAGAGCCCAGGAGAGAACCCAGGAGTCCCAGCTTCCAGTCCCATCCACTACCCACAACTGCATCTCCTCCACCCCATAGCCCCTGTGCGGCGATACCTGGAGGCTCCCGCGTGGGCAGTACTCCGTCAGGATGCAGATGTCTGGGGGGTCTGTGCAGGCTCCGACGAAGCGGGTCAGGTGTTCATTCTGGACGTCCCTCATCTGCAGGGGGATGGAGAAGGCAGGGTTAAGGGGAAGCCACTTGGAGTCCCTAGTGCCTTTCCTCCCAGAGTGCTTTGCAGGCCACTCACTCAGCACTGGGATGCAGCCGCCTCCGAAATGCATGTGTGGGGCAGGGCTGTCTGTGCCCCATTGGTGCCCATGGGAGAGGGACCCAAGCGGGACAGTCCCCATGTTGGGAGGGTCACACCATTTCTACAAGGGACCCCTCACTCAGCTCTGAGATGCAGCCACCTCTGGGGTGGGGCTCAGCAGCTGTTTAAACAGGCAGAAGCTGAGGAGGAAGCCTCTGTTCAGCCTAATGAAGGATTTATCAGGCCAGTCAGGTGGGCAGGAAATTGCTTGGCTGGCATCCAAGCGCGTGATATTTACGAGGCGAGCTGAGTGCGGGTGGGGTCCAAGGTTGCTCCTTGATCCGCAGCCCCAACTTCTTGTGCTGAATTCCAGTCCCAAAAGCAGAGGAATGACCCAATGCAACGCCCCCCCGCCACATCTCCAGCTGCAGCCAGATGTCGGGAGATGCAGCGCAGCACCCTGCAAGCCAAGCCCTGTGTATGCACGGGACATGGGGATTGTGGAACATGTGGCCAGTTTCCTCTTGGCCTGTCACCTCCCCACTCCTCCTGCTGGCTCAACCCCTGCATGTTTTCCCCACAGCTGGCACAGGGACAGAGAGTCCCCAGCCAGCCCATACATTTAAAAAGACCCAATGTGCTAAAACCTTCCTCCACATGCGGGGGCAGAGGGAACGTCCCGGCTCGGCGAGACGCTGCAGGAATTTACCCCCGCCGCCGCACTAGGCTGGACGCCCCATGGATTGGGGTAGCTCTAGCCCGGGAGCTCTCCCCGCCCCACGGCTGTGTCGCCATGGTCGGCGTCTCCCCTGGAGCCGGGACCGAAAGGCAACAGGGCCCATAAGCTGTGGTCATGGCTCTGGGGCCACGCACAAGTCACTGGAGCTCTGGCAGAGGGGCTGAGACTTGGCCTCCCTCAGCCCAGCAGGGAAGGCAGTAGAGATCCCGGTTCCGAGGCCGGGGGAAGCATTGTGATCATGTCGTCGCCTCAGGCCAGAGCGCTGCCCCACCGTCAGTTACAAATCCACGCCCCATTCGCCACCTTGTCTGAGGTGGGGCAGCCAGATGGGTCGTGCGGCCGCCAAATCTGGATGGGGTCTATCGTCAGAGTGCCCTCAGGCCTAGCTGGTGTCTCTGGCCAGGGGTTATGGAGCCTCCACCCCTGTCCGGCCTGAATGGGACGGACAGCCCCCCGCCTGGTGCAGGAGCCTGCGCTGGGGGAGACCGGCCCACACAGGAGGCCTCGTGTCCAACCAGTGAAGTCCCATCCAGCTGCACAGACACTGCCTGCATTGCCCTGTCCTGGCCCCAGGCTCCCAGCTGCAGTGCCAAGGCTGGGCTGCATTCGGGAGGGGCACCTCGCTACTCACTGCCGCCAAGCACCCACAGCTCCAGCTGATGTCAACAGCAGCGCCCGGTGCCCGGGCCCAGGGACCAGCTTTCATAATGCCCAGCAGCTCTCATGGGTCTGAGTCGGGGGAGAGAGGGGAGCCGGACTCCAGGAGCCTGAAGTGGAGTGCTGGTAACCAGCCTCAACCTCCAGCAAAAGTCAGGCCTTAACCACCCCGTGCCTCAGTTTCCCCATCTGGGAAGTGGGGAGGCTACTGCCCCCGCATGGGCACTGGCAAGCGCCCCATATGGCAGCCAGGGATCCAGGAAGCTCTCCCTCCTTCCAGTGCTGCCCCTTGGCTCAGGCTGATTTCTAATTAGCAAGGAAAGGACAATGGCTTCCCTGCAGCTTCCTTGCTAATGAGTAATTAGCGTGTGCATGGCAGAGGCCCTGCTGATAACCTGAGCCAGCCTTGCCTGCCTGCCAGGGAGTGGGTCCCTCCCCTTGGCACAGAAAGTGCCCGCATGTGTGACGTCACCTCCTGCTGGTTCCCCAAGGAGCCTGAGGAGTTTACTGGGGTGGGGGGAGCCCTAGGAGTGGCTGCCACCCAGGACAGTCCTTTGGCCTGTCCAGCCCTTTCTCCTGATCATCCAAATGCCCACTGGCAGACTGGCTGGGCAAGCTGCCAGGCCCTGCTGGGCTGACGGAGGGCGGGGGGCGCATTTTGCCTCAGGCAGCAGCTGAGAATTGCCCCCACCCCAGTACTCATCCCAGTGCACCTAGCAACGCCGGGACAATCTGTCCTGATGCCGGGGCCTCGATGGTGTTGTGATGCCAGCAGCAGCTGCTAGCGGTGGTGTGTCACGGGGTCCCCGGGCGATGCTCTGGAACTGCTCCCCACCAAGCCAGGCCGGACTTTGGGGAGCCTCCTCTCCCTCGGAGCAGCCTGTCTCCCGGGGCAAGAAGCTCCCACGTCTTCACCTCCCGGGTCTCTCCTTGGAGCATTCAGCATCCTCTGCCCCTCCGTGGGCTTCCCACAGCGAGCCCACCCAGGCGGGGTCCTGGGGAAGCCACAGGGTCCTGCACCCCCACTTTGCAGTCAGATGTGACTCTCAGCCAGCCAGTAAAACAGAGGTTTATTCGATGACAGGAACACGGTCTAAAACAGAGCTTGTAGGTACAGCGAACCGGACCCCTCGGCCGGGTCCATTCTGGGGGTCAGTGAGCCAGACCCCCAGGTCTGCACTTCACTCCTCGTCCCCAGCTGACTCCAAACTGAAACCCCCTCCAGCCCCTCCTCTCTGCTGAGTTCCTTTTCTGGGCCAGTAGGTCACCTGACCTCTTTGTCCTCCCACACCTTTAGCATCCCCTCGCAGGGGGGAAAGGCCAGGCCATTAGTTGCCAGGAGACAGAGGGTCGGCCAGAAACTGAGGCCCCCACACAGTATTCAGAGGAAACATTAAGTACAGTCCCACTTCGTCACACGGGGTCCACGTACTCTGGTTCCTCTTTGCACTGATGCCATCCCCTAGTGCAGACACGCTATGCAACTCACAGCGCTGCCGCACATCCACAGTAGGGCTTTGTACTGGCACAGACACCTCCCACAGAGCCGTGTCCCTGTGGGGTCCGGTCCTGCTGATTCACACCTCCCCGGGCGAGCCAGCAGGCAGCCGGAAGCGGAGTTGGATCAATCCCAGCTCACCAGCTATCCTGCAGCAGAGAGTCCCACATGTGGACCCGCAGCCTGTGAAAGTGGCACATTGCCTTTTGCCCCCACTCAGGTCTGCCGGCAGCTGCTCCACACCCTAGTGCCCAGCACAGGCCAGGCAAATGGATCCCCTGTCAGGGATTCTCCAGGGGTTGCATAATTGGATGCAAGTGGCTCAAGCATGAGCAGGAGCCCCCAGGCAGCTCCCAACTCCAGCTACCCCCCCGAGGCCTTGGCCCGGGCCCCCTGGTCCTCACGCAGCCACTTACAGCAGCTTCAGCCCCCTGCAACCTGGCTCTGAGGCAAGGCGGCTTAGGAGAGCCTCTCGCATACAGAGGGGAGTGGGGCCCAGAGCAGGGGGCCAGGACACGCCAGGCTGGGTGGTGGCTGCAGCCTGGACCTGCCCACAGGCTCCCCTGCAGGGACACTGTACTGACCCCTCCCTCCCCAGATCCTCCGCTAGGGACTGATCGACCTGTGCCAAGAGGCCGGGGCACAGAGGCTGGAGCGGGCTCTCCCAGTGCCTTGGGCTGGCCCCATGGATCTGGGGGGCAGCCGCAAGCACCAGAGACCTGCCCTGCCCACTGGGCACCCGCAGGAGGCAGCAGGCTGCCAGGTCCAATGGGAAGGGCCAGTCGGAGCCTGGGAATTCAGTGGGTGCACGTGACTCTGCACACGTGTGAATCTGCACACACATGTGCATGGCCAGGGAAGGCTTCAGGCTGCGCTCCCAGGAGGGAGCAAGGGCAAGGCCAAGTGCTCGGCTCGCTCAGGGCAGGCTGGGCCGCGGGGGGCTAGAGTGAGGGACACTACCGTCTCCCGACGACGTCGCTCCCGCACTGCCTTTCGCCCCCGCTCCCGCTCGTCCTCCCCCACGCGGCCCCCGGGTTGTGGGTGGGACTCGCGCCCAGAGGTCCAGCTCCGGGCGTGGCGGCTGCGGCCCAGGTCTGGGGCTGCCAAGAGGCTCTTGGCATGAGGCTGGGGGGGGGGGCAGTATTTTTCTCCTCTCCAAACACTCGCGCACAGGCCCAGGCACTAACGAGAGGCAGCAATGGGGATGCTGGGTGGGGGTGCGTGTCAGACCTCACCCCCCCCCCCCACTACATTCTGGCAGTGAATAGCCGCTGCAGGGGAGTGGCGGGCTGGGCCCAAGGGCAGGGAGGGGTCCCACCAACCCCCTCCCATCCAGAGAATTCGGGAGCTGAGTCCAGGTGCCCCCCAAGCTGGGTTCTGTGCAGGGGGAGGAAGGTGGAAGGCAGGAGAGCCCAGCCCCCTGCTCGCGGGTGCTCTGAGGGGGGGCCCCGCAGTGCACGTGGGCAGCTGTGCAACGTGGCCCCTTTGCCAGCACCGCCTGGATCCTCAGCCATGCGAGCCGGGCAGCCCCCGCAGAGCCGAACAGAAACACACTGAGCCCCAGCAGACGCCCACTCGAGCCGAGCCCCAGAGCCAGCCGCACCGAGCCCCTCAGCCCAGCCACCTGCCCGCGCACTGGCCGGGTACCTACATGTTTCAGCTCAAACAGCACCTTCCGCGTCAGCTCGATTCTCTTCCGATTGATGTGCTTCACTGCCACGATGTTCCCCTGGAGAAAGAGATTGGGGGGAGCTCAGACGGGGGGTAGGTCCTGTCCCTCACCCCCTGGGCAGCTGTTTAACATTTATGGACGCTGACGGCCAGGGGCAAAGCACAGGCTACTGACCCCGCCTTGCTCCCCGCAGAGCCCCCTACTGACCCTGGCCTGCTCCCCACACTGACCTCGCCCTGCTCCCCCCAGCACAGCGCCCCCTACTGACCCTGGCCTGCTCCCCACCCCGCTCCCCCTACTGACCCTGGCCTGCTCCCCGCACTGACCCCGCCCTGCTCCCCCCAGCACAGCGCCCCCTACTGACTCTGGCCTGCTCCCCACCCCGCTCCCCCTACTGACCGTGGCCTGCTCCCCGCACTGACCCCGCCCTGCTCCCCCCCGCACAGCGCCCCCTACTGACCCTGGCCTGCTCCCCACCCCGCTCCCCCTACTGACCGTGGCCTGCTCCCCGCACTGACCCCGCCCTGCTCCCCCCAGCACAGCGCCCCCTAATGACCCCGCCCCGCTCCCTCTACTGAACCTGCCCTGCTCCCTGCCGCACTCCCCCTACTGACCCCCCGCTCCCCACCCCACAGTTCCCGGCTGCTCCTCCGTGCGCTCAGGCAGGATCCCTGCACCCACCTTGTAATAGGCTGTCTTGGCATAGACCTGGAACTGCCCCTCCGTGATCAGCAGGGAGCCATAGTTGGAGCCTCTCTGTGCAGAAGCAAGCGCCGGTGTGAATGGGGGCAGGGCCAACACGCTCCCTCCTGCAGGGAATGGAACCCCAGGGTTTCTGGGGCACCCCCCTTGCAGCCCCCGGGGAACCCTCTCTCCCATCTCTCACCCCACCACTCCTGCTGCAGGGGCTGGTGAGGAGGGCAATGGCTTGGAAGGGTGACAGTGGCTGGAGGGGGCCCCAACAGGCCCCGGGGACTCAGAGCCAGCTGGAACCTGGGCGACCCCAAGCCCCGTCTTCCCCCTGCACCTCCCGTGGCTCCCTCCAACCCCTGGCCTGGCTCAGCAGCTGCTCAGGGCTCCCTGACTGGATTTACTTGTAATTAACCTCCCTGGATCCACAGCTGTAACCCAGAGCTTCGCCCAGAGACGCCCGCAATGCAGTGCCGGCTGGAGAGGGGGTCCCTCGGAGGGCTGCTTGGCCCAGGGTCCCAGCCGGACACCACACCTTCCTCCGCCAGGCCAGCCGAGCCCCGCGGGGCTCACCAGGGACAGTGTCAGTTTGCTTCCGGTGCTGCGCAGGTGTTTCTCCAGGCTGCTGGACTGGACGTCCTCCCAGCGCACACGCCACAGCTCGGCCGCCAGCTCCTTCTCCAGATTCAGCTTCCTGTGCCAGGACACACGGAGGGCAATGTGAGAGGGCGTCGGGCACCAGCCCAGCTCCCAGTGCCCTCCACGCTGCTAGTTATCTGTATGGGGATAGCACCTGCCCAAGCCCATGGCCAACCACCCCCTTGAGCCAGGTGCTGCCCAAACCCAGGACAAATAGCCCCTCCCGGCCCCAATCCCAGCTCCATCCCCTGGTGTCTCCTCCCCCCATATCTGCCTGTAAAGGGGGAGCATTTCTCCAGCATCACTTTGACCCCCTGCCCCTCCCCCTGCATTTGCAGTAAAGCCCCCCACCCCATATCCCCGTCCCTGCATCCTGGCCAAGGTTACCCAGACGTATCCCCCTCCCCAGCCCAGCCCCGGGGGTGCACCTGTAGATGAAGAAGGAGGTGATGGTCATAATCAGCAGGATGAGGCTCACCATGACAGAGAGGATCTCCAGGATGGTTAAGCTAGCTGCAAAACAAGGGAGGTGGGTGTGACGTTATTGATATAATCTGGGACCATATAGAACATGGTTGGAACCAAGGTCCTGTAGTGGCACCGAATCTTGTATAAAGGGGGTCAAATGAGGTGTCTAAGACCAGGTTCTGGGTTGCTGGTTATGATTATGCTGCCTGTGTGCATGTGTCATTTTGTAGTTGAAGTTATGAATATTGGCTCTGTACTGTCTGCACTTCAAACTTATGCTGTGCTTCTGGGTGACACCCCAGACAAGTTGGTGTTAGCCCTGCCTAGCTTGCTTGATGGCCCATTAAAGACCATCAGCTACACAACTGACCCATAGAGAGAAGGCAGATACGCCTTGTAACTCAGCAAAGTGCAGGGACTTGCCCATGTGACACCAGACTCCATTTTGCTGTAATTTTCCACAATAAGAACAAAGAGGTTCTTATACCTGGAAAAGACTATAAAAGGCTGATGCCTCATCTCCATCTTGTCTTCGATCCTGCTTCTTACCTCTGGAGGGACTTGGCTACAAACTGAAGCTCTGAACAAAGGACTGACTGACCCATCCCAGTGGGGGATGTTCCAGAGACTTGATTTGAACCTGCAGTTTACTCCATCACTGCTACAAGCCTGAACTAAGAACTTTGCCATTACTGGATGTAAGTGATTCCATTTAACCAATTCTAACTCATCTATATCCTTTTCCTTTTACAAATAAACCTTTAGATTTTAGATTCTAAAGGACTGGCAACAGCGTGATTTGTGGGTCAGATTTGACTTGTTTATTGACTTGGGTCTGGGGCTTGATTCTTTGGGATCGAGAGAAACTTTTTCCTTTATTGGGGTGTTGGTTTTCATAACCATTCATCTCCAGGACGAGTGGGACTGGTGGTGATACTGGGAAACTGGAGTGTCTAAGGAAATTGCTTGCATGACTTGTGGTTAGCCAGTGGGGTGAGACCAAAGTCCTCTTTGTCTGGCTTGTTTGGTTTGCCTTAGAGGTGGAAAAACCCCAGCCTAGGGCTGTAACTGTCCTGTTTTAAGTGATTTGTCCTGAATTGGCACTCTCAGCTGGGTCCCGCCAGAACCGCATCGTCACAGCGGGCGATGGTGAGGAGAGGCTGGCTCAGAGTCCTGAGTTCGAATCCAGCCCAGGGGCTGTATGTGCTGGTCTTGTGCTGGGTGAGTTTGGGGAGGAAGGTTGGGGGGTGTCTCAGCCAGGGAAGTTCCCATGGCAACACCCACTAGGCAGCAAAGCCCAAAGTGGGTTGGGGGAGGAGTGGGGGGGGGAGCGTGCCCTGTTGCTGGGCCTGTTCTGGGGGCACAGGGTACCAGGTGCAGAGAAACAGCAAGGAGACTTGTCCCACCTCGTGGCTTTGCTGGTGAGGGGCCCAGGAAGGGGGCAGCTCCCCACACCCCCATATGGGGTGCAAAGCTTGCTTGGGGGGGGGAAGGAGCCACACGGCTAGGCTGGCTGGAGGGGCTTGTTTTCATGTGGCTGGCCCAGCGTAGCCCCTCCCCGCCGGGGGAAGCTGGATTCTGCCTGTGGGAAGGTATTTGTCCTGGCAGCGCTCCAGGGCAAGGGAATGAAACCCTCAGCACTTGCTCTGCAAAGGCCGGGGGGCGGGGGGACGCTGGCCCCACCTTTGCGGCACAGGGGGTTGCTGTTGTCGAAGCCGCAGGGCGGGACATCCCTGGGCACGCCTTTCCCTGGCCAGTGGATCTCACGCCCGGGCACCGCCCTCATCTTCTTGGTGCTGCCATTGTAGTTGTAGACGATCTGCAGAGGGCGAGAGAGGAGGGCTCTGGGAGGGGGCCAGCAGCGGGAACCCCCCAGGGTCCCAAGCTGCCATCACTCCCTCCCTCCGCCAGCTATAACCCCCAGGCAACGAGGCCCTGGGTTTGGCTCGGAGCCGTCCCAGCCCAGCCTCGAGGTGGCTGCAGAGGACTTAGCTGGGAGACTGGGCCCAGACACCCACTGACCTGGAATGTGCCCGACGTGGGGTCCATGTCCCACAGTGAATAGTCGCTCTCCCGGTCTCCATTCTCATCAATCTTCAGGAAGCCAGTGACTCCTGTGGGGAAGGGGGGGTGTGAGAGACCGCGAGACCAGCCCCCTCGCAGGGCAGCACCCAGGGTCAAAGGGCAGAGGGCCCGAAGTCAGGCTTTGAGGCTACAAGTGGAGAAGGGGATATTGGGGGGACCATATGGCTCTGAGATGCAGCCCCTCTGGGGTGCGGCGCAGAGGCTGGTTACACAGGGATCCCTTGACTGATGCTGAGATGCAGCTGCCTCTGGGGTGGAGTGCAGCAGTGCACAGCAACACCACACAGTACTGGCTAAAAAGCGAAGGAGAAACCTGCATACTGCAGGAACTGCTGGGGAATTTCGCCCCCTCTCTGTGTTAGAAAGTGGCCAGGGGCTGACTCCAAAGAGCCCAGCCCCTCCCCGGGCTGGGGCTCGTCTGACAGACACTCTGGCAGCCCAGCGTCCGCGGAGGGGCCCCACCAGGAGGGGGAGTGGAGCCATGTGGATCCTGGCCAGGGCATTCGAGATGCTTTCTAGCGGGGTCCCCAGTGTGGGCGCAGGGCTGCAAGGGGAGCAGCTCCATCACTCCACAGACCATCCATCTCCCACCGAGTAGCTCGGCCCAGTGGCTCCCGGCCCAGCTCACGCCCCGAGCTGCTAACGATACCAGCCCTGGAATTTCCAGAGAGGAGGAACGAGCGGCTCGGGGAAAGGATCCGTCTGGCAGCGCTGGGCAGGGCAGGGAGGCGGCTGACACCTGGCTCAGTGGCCAGCACCATGGGAGTCCCCCCAGAGCCTCCCTTCTCCCCAAGCTGTTCCCCAGGGCTTCGGGCTGCACAAAGGGGTCTGTGCCCCCTCCAGGGGTTCTGGGCCTTCCCAGGGGCAGCCACCGTACGGCTTGGGGGGCAGGGTCTGGGCCCCGGCCGGCGGCGCTTACCGTAGAAGGTGCGGTTCCACATGTGGCGGGTGATGGCGCTGGCGTTCCGGACGGTGCCGCCCTGCTGGAGGGTCTCGTTCACGGCCCGGGCGTACAGCAGCACCCCGTCGTGGAAGGCCGCCGCGATGTAGTTCATCTGAAAGGGATGGGCGGGCTCAGAAGCGCGGGGGTGCCCCATGCTGCCCCAGGACAGAGGGGTGCCACCCCATGCACAGACTGCGGGCGAGTCTCTGTGCTCCCCCCGCCCCCATTCCCTACTGGTGACTGGCCCTGCTGTCTCTGGCCAAGGAGGGGCGGCCGGTGCCGGCGGGGTGTCTTACCAGGCCGTCCTGCAGGGTAACATGGAAGTGGGTGCGGGCCTCCTGCTTGAGCTGCTCCAGGAAGGGCTGGTACTCGGGGTTCTCGGGCTCCTTGCAGGTGACAATCATCACTGCCTAGGGGGGTAGAGGGCAGAGGGGCTGAGACGGGAGGCGATGGGCCTGGGTTTCCCACATGGTGCCTGCAGCCCCACGGGTGGGTGGGTGCCAGGACTCCCCACTGGAGGGTGGCTGGGCTGGCTGGTGACCTGGCACCTCCCAGGGCCTCCCCCCGCCATTGCCCAGCTGCCCTAGGCACTGGGCAGAAGCCTCCTCCAGGTCTGCCAGTCTGGCGCCTTCCTCAGCCCCTCTTGCTTCCAGGATCGCAGCCTGCAGGGTCCCTCAGCCCCTCCAGGCCTGGGCTCCCTGGGGAGGCTGGGGGCAGCGTCCCGCCCCCAGGCTATTAATAGCCTTCCCTGGCAGTGCTCAACCCCGGGGAAATGATCTTGCTTCCTTGCTCCCTCCTGCAGCAAAGAGCAAACAGGCAGGGGCTGGCCAGAAGCAGGGAGGGTCGGGGGCATTAGCTGCCCCCATGGCCCGTGGTCTCTAGGGCAACAGAGGGGCATGGCTGGGGCAATTTGGGCTGAGGCCCAGCAAACTCATTTCACAAATGCATTCGGCAGGATTTGAACCCAGGGCTCCAGAGCTGCAAACAGCCCATCAGCCCAGTGCAAGGCAGGGCACTTCCCTGGAACCTGCCCACGGCACCTTTATGCTGGTGAAGCTGAGTGCACCTTAGCACGTGTGCCAGTGTCACTGTCCTGTGCCTGGTACAAACACGGCATGTTCTGGCTGCAAGGGGGACAGCACCATTGCCCTGCTGCTCTGGCCCCAGGCACCGCGGCAGCCCCCTGAGCTAGGTACCAGCTACCCCACGTGACCACCACCACTGAGCTCAGCAGCCTGGGAGGTCATGAGGGGCCAAGGCTCCGGTAAAGTCCCCTGTGCTGCACCTCAGCTGCTTCCTACACTGGGTTCTTCCCCCTTCCACCCCGGAGCCCCTGGCATCATTGGAGCTCCCTGTTTCTACGGGCTGGCAGAGCTGCCCCAATAATCCTGCAAGGGACTCAGGCACTGACTCCAAAGCCCTGGTGGGCAGCAGGATCACTACCCCTTCTTTTATAGATGGGGAAACTGAGGCACAGAACCTGGCTCAATGTCACATAGCAAATTGGTGGCAGAGGTGGGAATAGAACCCAGGAATCCTGGCTTCCAGGCTCCCTTTGATAACATTAGGCCCCACTCCCCGCAGAGCTGGGAGAGGACCCAGCCCCTGCCCCGGTCTAAGCAGAAGAACACGCTCCAGGCCAGATCTCTGAATAGAAACCAGGCGTCCTGGCTCCCAGCCCCTTGCTGTACTTACTACCCAACCCTCTTTGAACCCATGGTGCCAGCGCAGTCACCCACAACAGGCCCAGCCGGTGCTGCCCTCTCGTTGAGATCCAGGCGAGCTCCCAGCCAAACCGGGCTCTGGCTCCCTAGCTACCTGGCTGGAGGGCTCCATCCTGGGCACTCCTCACCTTAAACGCCTCCCTGGCGTTGGCGTCGTCCTTGTCCCCGCGTCTCCAGGGCCTCTGGGGGTCGGGGAAGCGGGAGCCCTGCAGGCTGGCCCCGAAGATGTCGATGTAGAAGAAGGCGTAGTCCCCCTGCGTGAGTCCCTCATGCCAGGCCTGCAGCAGGAACTGGCGGAAAGTGTCCGGGGAGCAGCAAATGTACACGACTGAAGGGGCAAGGATAGGGTTAGTGGCACCAGCCCCCGGACACGCGCCCTGTATCGCTGGGGGCTCCTCGTCCTGGGGTGCCTGGACCAGGCTGGCGGCTCCAAGGACGCTGAGGGGACCCTGGGCCGGATTCTCTCGCTCTGGCACTGTCAGAGCCAAGGGAACCCCCATGCACCCCGAGATCCTGCCCTGACCCTAATGCTCCCCACTTCCCCCTCTGCTCTGCCGCCAGAGGGGAAGTGGCTGGACTGGAGCTGGGCAGGTTGGATGGGTCACTGCCCTGGCCCCGGCCATCCCCTGGGCGGGCTGGCAGAGCAGGGGAGCTGGGGACACCCCGTGGGGCATGGCTGGGCATAGGGGCTGGTGTGTGACCCACACAGCCCGCCATGCACTGTGCGCACACACACTTGTGCACACGCACACCAGACACACCCTCCCCTGCCAGGCCAGTGCTCCTCCTGCCCTGTGCCTCACAGCGCCCCCTGTGGAAGAGGCCAGGGCTGGAGTAGCCAGGAGCCAGCAGGACTTCCTGCTCGCCCACGCTGGAGCAGGGGTCCAGGCCCTTGGCGGGCACAGCCAGGAAACCAAACCCCCAGGGCTCTGCCTGCACTTTTCTCCATATTCCTCCTATGCTGAGCTGGAAAGACAACAAGCCCCCACCCCCCGCCGCCCCACCCCGCCACTAGCTGCCAGAGCCTCCTCCCCTGGGAGCCCTTCGCACTACGCCGAAGTTGTGAAATCTGGAGGAGCTGAGCTTAACGAGCTGTTCCCCAGCCCGCCTCACAAGGGCCCAGGGCCGTGCCAGGCCCCCAGGACGCAGCCCACACTGGAGGGAGAGGGCTCAGCCTGGCTGTCCAGGCGCCCAGAGCTACACACCACAAAAGAGTTAAGGGAGAATGGGGGGGTGCTATATAATGACTGGGAACCAGGATTCCTGGGATCTCTCCCTGACTCTGGCTGGGGAGTGGGGTCTAGTGGTTAGAGCAGGGGAGGGGAGGGGAGGCAGGACTCCTGGGTTCTAGCCCCAGCTCACTCTGTGATTTGGGGGCAGGTCCCTTTCCCTGCACTTGCCCCAGCCTTCCCCCACCATGAAGGGGGTGCGTCCAGGACTGCTGGGAGGGTCACAAATGAGTGTGTGAAGCAAACTCCACTTCCCTGCCTCGAAAGGTGGGAGGGGGCCCCCATAGGATGGAATCGCAGGACTGGAAGGAACCTCGTCTAGTCCAGTCCTCTGCACTCCTGGCAGGACTATGTAGATTATAAAATTGAAGCTGTAGGCAGCAGCCCCCTGCCCACTCTCCCAGTGGCCACAATCCTCGCTGGGCCAGGAGGGGGCACGGCTGCCCGTCTGTCAGGCCACAGAGATGGGGCCCCAGGCACTAGGGCTGTGGACAGAGACAGCCCATCCTGTTGCTCAGCCGGCCCTTCCCAATGACAGATCTATTTAGCAACAGCTGGTGTTTGTTCCTGTGTTAATAGCAGGCCCAGGGAGAGGTGGGCTGCACATGTACGGGCACCACACCAGCTGCTTAATCCTAAAATCCCCTACTGGTGCCAGCAGCCAGGGTGGTACTCACCCGGCCCAACCACCACTCTGGGCAGGGCTGAGGCCAGAGGGAGCTGGGGGTCTGACTCTCCACAGCCCCTGGCAGCTGTGCCCACGGGCATGCAATGCCACGGCCCTGCTTGCATCTGCTGTGCCGGGGGGGTGGCAGTGCCACCAGCCACGGGTGGCAGGCCAGAGCATCCCCAGCACAGCCAGCCCGGGAGACGATACCGGAAAGAGTGCCCGACACTGATGGGCTGGGGCCGCTCGAGACACGGGGCCAGGAGGCCGACCAGCGATCTCGCCCTGGAGGAGACCAAAAAAGCCCAGTGCCCAGTGGACGGGGAGGGGGTCGGAGCCCACCCTCTCCTAGGCCTCAGCGGGCCAGGAACATCCTGTTATTTTCCGGCCGCGTGCAGCCCGGCCCGTTGTTTCCCTGCTGCCGGCCCAGCCGTGTCAGCCAACATGGCTGGGGTCAGGGGACGCGATCGGTCAGCGGGCCCCGGCCAGGCCGAGTCAGCACTCGGCCCCTCTGCAGCCAGGGCGCCAGCCCAGGGGCTTCCTGTTGTGCTGACTCGGCGCCTCCTCCCCTCCAGCCCAGGCTTCAGGCCGTGATTTATCCGAGGCGCTTGCCCAGTGCCTGGCCCTGCCCCGCGGGCCCCGGCTCCTTAAGGAAACCGGCCAGGGGCAGGGTCCCAGCTCGGCTCGGAGAGCTGCCGCCTCTCATGCCGGCTGGGGAGAGACCCGCAGGCCCTGAGCGGTGCATCCAGGGTGGGGTGAGGGCCCGTGGGCAGGGCAGGGTGCGGAAGGGGGCCCTGCGCCCTGATGCTCGGTGGGAGCTTTGCAGGGGGTGAGCACCCTGCCCACGACACCGCCCCCTGCTGGGGGAAAGCAGAGAGGTGGGAGAGGCAGCCCAGACCTCCAGCCCTAGGCCACCCCACGCACTCTCGGCCGAGGAGCTGCTCCATGGGGCTGCTCCTTGCCCAGTCCAGTAGCAGTGACGGGCTCCGGGGAAGGTCCCTGGAGGGAGTGCGAAGCCGGGCAGGGAGCGCGCCAGGCCCCAGAAATAGCCGCCGATGAGACAAAACAAACCCAGGCAGACACAGAACAAACATCGTGAAATACAGGCACCAGGGACAGACAGAGCTCGGCAGCGCGCTGGGAGCCAGCCTGCCCCTGGGGTCTCATGCCATGCCCGGCCCCACAGCACCATGGGAGCCAGCCTGCCCCTAGGGACTCCCGTGTCATGCCCGGCCCCACAAGCCAGCCTGCCCCTGAGGACTCCCACGCCACACCTGGCCCCGCAGCGCCCCGCAAGCCAGCCTGCCCCCGGGGACCCCCACGCCACACCTGGCCCCGCAGCGCCCCGCTAGCCAGCCTGCCCCCGGGGACCCCCACGCCACGCCCGGCCCCACAGCGCCCTGGGAGCTAGCCTGCCCCTGGGGACCCCCCACCACACCCAGCCCTGCTGAACTCATCTCATGCCCATGGGTGCAGCTCGGGCCCCAGGCTGGGCAGAGCTCAGCATATAGAGCCAGTTGAAGCCAATGGAGCTGCACTGTTTACCCCAGCTGAGGATCTGGCCCAGGGACCTGGGGTCTTCACTACAGCTCTTTACACACCACAGGCCTGATCCCAGGCTCAGCGACAGTTGTGCAAATCCAGAGCAAACCCAGGAACCAGGCTGTGGATTTAAACCGGGGAGCAGACATCAGGATCAATCTCTGTGTCTCTCGTACTGCTGCCACAGAGCCACACCCCTCATAGCAAACCGCAGCAGCACCACCGAGCCACTCTGGCTCAAGGCTAGGTACGCCTCAGTTTCCCCTCCTAGGGCTACTGAATAATGTCACCACAGGCTTCCCTGGGTCAGGTCACAGCCCTTCCTGGGGCCTGGGGAAAATCACAAAGTTCCCCAGCCAAGCCCCAGCCCTGCTGCGGCTTCTTCCCACTAGAGAATTTTCTCTCTACTGTCCAGCCAGCTCTGCTGGCTCCTACTGCCTACACCTCAACCCTCTGCCAGCCCCTGGGACTCTGTTCAACAGCAAACCCCAAGACTTCCCCCAAGGGCCTTCTTGCTCACCTGGTTTTATTTCCACCCCCGAGGCCTGATTTAGCCACCTGACCTGCCAATCACGAGACTTTGCTCCTGGGGAGGTGAACTAAGTGGGTCACAGATGAGGCTGTGCCCAGGCACCCCTTAAAGGGCCACCTGGAACCGTATGGCACCAGCAGGGATAGAACTCACATCCTCTTGCTGCACAAGCCCGGGCACCTGAATAAAAGGGGAATTCTCATGAAGCGACTGCAGTGCAGGGCCCATGACACATGGGTGAGCTGTGGAAGGCATACAGAAACCCCCACACATTAAAAAACGAAGCAGAGAAAGAGGCGGATGGGAGTAAGTAGGCTCCACGCTCCTGTATAAACGGCACAAGCTCGGGTGTGAATCCGGCACTGCCACGCCTACCCGGGGGAGCGGAACGCTAAAGGAGTTGCGGCAGCACACAGGGAAGTGCCCCTCCTCCTGGAGACAAGATAATCACCCCTAATTCCAGCCTGCATCCCTGCATTCTGTCTCCCTGGACTGCCCGTTACAGGATTCTTCTTCATGTCCTGACTTAAAACATCTGGCAGCATTGCCATGGGGCTGGTACGCAGCGGCTGTGGCCCACCCCAGACAGGGCTGCGTTTTGGGGACTGAGGAAGTTCTCGGGCCAGAGTCTCAAAACGATTCAGCTGCAGAAGAATCTGGCCTGCTGAGGGTCAGCTGGGGGCTGGGCTCCTTGGTAAATCTGGCCCCGAAGGTAGGTGCTCAGCCCTGGAAAAGCTGGCACTCGAGGTTGGACTGGGAGGATTAATGACATTAATTAGCACCACCGCAGCTTCCTCAGTTCTTCGCACCCTGGGAGGAAGTCGGGTCCCTCACTCGCAGGATAGAATGGCCGTGACTCACTGGCACCCTTAGAAAAACCTCCACTAATAACATCTCCTTGATCTGGTGTGCCCTGCCCAGCCAGGGTGGGGCCCGCTGGGCATCCTGCCTGCTCTTCTCTATGGGCAGTAAGTGGGCACAGGGCCTGGCTCATCCTTCCTACAGGGAGACGTGGCTCAGAGCCGAGCTCCCCATGTCCGGCAGCCCCCGCCATGGACACCAGGCACCCCTGGGACACCTGGTCAGACAGGGGAGTGGCTAGATGGAACAGGCTGTACAGGGAGGGATGACACTGGCTGTGCACTCAGCCCCTGCTGCCCCCAAGCCCAGGGTCTCTGGCTGTCTGGCTTGCAGATGAAGCTGGGCAGCTGATTTGGATTCACTCCCCTTAGGCTAGGGGTGGGGGCATCTTCGGGGCAGGCCCGGGGCGGGGGACATGGGCCCTACAGAGCTGAGGTCTGGGCTGGGGTTGCTGCTTGGATTTATGGCTTGACGTGGGGGGAGCGGGAGGACAACTCTGGACTGAATACTCCCGCCACGCATCGGGGCGCTCTGCCCCCCCCAGCCCATCCACGGGGTGCTCCCCCTCCCGGCTATCACAGTGTCTCCACGGGAAGCCCATCACCATGGCACTGGGGTGCCCAGCTGTCAGACGAGCTGGGGGGGCGTCACTCTGCTCCAATCCCTTCCCCCCTTGTGCCTCCAGGGATCTGCACCTCCTGCCTGGGTATGGTGGGCGAAGGGAGGGGGTCACAGGCTGCTCTGTCACCCAGGGTCAGGCTTCCCAGCTGGGCCCCACAGAAGCCAGGCAGCTGGGTGGAGGCAGGGAGGCTGAATAAACAGGCTATTGCCCCCAGGAGTGTCTCTGCTTACCCCAGCCCTCCCCCCATCGCCTGCTATCCGAGCAGTGACTCCCCTCCCTATACACAGGAATTCCTGCCTGGCTCCGACCCGGGCTGGAGCAATTGCGTGTTGATCCCCGGTTCTCATTAGGTGTGTTCGTGGAGCACTGAGATGCCCGGTCCCAGATCGGGCCCCACTGCGCCAGGCGCTGTACAGACGCAGCGTGGCGATGGCCCCTGGCCCGCAGAGCTCACAGCCTCAGGGGCCGGATCCTGCTCTGAATGACGTTGGCACAAACCCACGGCAGGCGCTGATGCAGCTTATTGCTATACTGCACTCCCCCGCAGCATGGCCGGGTGGTTAGCCCTGGGCCGGGCAGGCCTCTGGGGCCAGCCATGCGATGAGGCCGGGCGTTGCCATAGCAGCTTTGACTTCCAGACAGTCAGGTCTCTTGCCTTTTGTCCCAGCCAGGCCAGGAGTGGCTCTGTGGGACAGGCCATGGGGTCAGGGAGCACGGGGCAGGTTGGGGCTACGATTTTTCAGTGCCAGGGCCCAGGATTCGGTGGGTTAGAAATCCAGTGAGGGGACAATAAACGCTGGGCAGGGAGACCATCCACCAGCCTGCCCCAGCCACCCCCCAAAGCACATGCACAAATCCACCCATCTGCATGCGCACACGCACATACACAACCACACATCCACGCGCACTGCCTAATCATCAGGGCTCCTAGTTTTCTTGCGATGAAACCCCAACGTTCTCCAATACAAACACAAAACTAGCCATGTTTTTCCAGCGCTGACCCTCACTTTCCCCAGCCACAGTATACACAGGTATCCGTGGAACACGAGCTTTTGGTGACAGCCAGCAGAAGCCCGTTTATCCGAGCCTGCATGATCCAGCTCTGCATAGGAACTGAACCAGGGCTGACAGCTGTAGCCCAGGCCCTGCTGCCCATGGAAGCGCCGGATAACGGGGGCTCGGCTAAGAGGAGTTCTATGGTGCCTGTTTTTAATTTTTCACAAAATGTAAAAGCTGAAGATTCTCTGTCAAGGGGCCAGTTCCGTGGCCAGTGGATTTCCAGGCACCCTGAGACTCAATCCGTCTCCACACCCGCACACACACAGAGACACACGCCCGCCCGGAGCAGGCAGCACTGAATCCCTGCCGTGCGTCTCCAAGCCAGCGGGGAAGTTAGACGTTCCTAAGCCCAGGGCTCCGTGGTCCGGCTGGACACAAGGTGGGAGGCGAGGGGGGGGACTTTCACTGCCCATCTGTCGGTCAGCTCCCCTACGTGCAGGTTTGAGCGAAGGCTCCGTCCCAGTTCCCTGCTGTCAGGGCCAGATCCAAGTCCATGGACAATCTCCTCCTGTAGCAGGGTTTGGATCAGGCCCTTAGAGCCGAGAACCATGTGCACAAGTGTCATCTGGCTTGGGGGATTCAGAGCTTGTCTCCCCATCAGGTGCGCGTGCCCCAGGCTGGGCTCTGCCCTGCAGTTGCCTGCTGCACCCCGGCATCCTGGTGCCCGCCAGCAAAGTGCCCACCTGCCTTCTGGTGGCCAGGCTGGGGCGTTCGTGGGGACCAAGAGTCTGGAATGAAAGATGCTCAGCAAAAATCCCACAGCCCCACGGCCCCACCCCAGGGGCTGTGCACTGGGCCCCAAGCTAGCGAGCTGCCCTGTACTCTGCAGCGGCTGGGGAACGGCTCCTGCAGAGGAATTGTCCCACAGGAGCTGCATCCCCTTACATCGCCCACAGGGAGCCAGCCCCCTGTCGCTGGGGCAGAGCCCTGGGGGTTGGGCTGTTGGGAAGGTCCTGTCCTGGGGGATTAGATGGGACCTGACGGGTGGATTGCACCCCCAGTGGCTTTGGCTGGGGCCAGATTCAAACCCCCAAGCAGAATCCTCCAACCAGGGCCAGATGGGAGCAGACCAAACGCACCCCATCTCCCTGCAGCCAGACTCCCGTTGGCTATCGACTTGGGCTGGGAGGGCCCCCCAACACGTCCCGTCCAAGCTCCCCTCTCTCACTGCCTGGGGGAGGGGTGTACATTTCAAAGGGGCAGCTGACCCCGTCACCTCCATCCTAGCAAGCTCCTTGCCTTTTCCAATTCAGAGCCACCCCCAACACTGCTCGGATCCCCAACTCTGTGTGCAGGGAGCGGGGGAAACAGACCCTGCACTGGGCTGGCTGGAATGGCAGCACACCACAAAGTTAACACAAAGCATCTCGGAGAAAACTTTCCCCCTGGGCCACTGGGAATCCAAGGGGCTGGATCTGTTCCACGTGGGGGGCTGGCAGAAGGGGGGCAGCATTTCCATGTGTGCGGGGGGGGGTGCATTAAGGAGATGGCACGGCACCGGGGGCCCTTGCATTGTTCGGTTGAAGAAGAGTGTCATGGGGAGTGTTGCTGGGGGAGTCATGGTGGGAAGGCTGCACTGGGGAAGCCTGAGGTTGAGCTGGGGGAGGCGAACCCCGGGGTGGCTGCACCGGGGAGAAGTTGCACCCCACAGAGCAGGGCTGCGGGGAGGGAGGAGGCTGCAATAGGGAGATGTTGCATAGGGGGCTTGTGGCACCATAGGGTGGGGGGTCCCTGGAAGCAGCCGTACAAAGGTGGGCTGGGAGGGTCACTTACTTCTGCCCTTCTGCTTAATCTCCTGGATGAGGAAGGTGTAGTTGGCCTGGTCTCGGTCCTTGAAGTAGATGTCCAGCACGGTGAGGTTGCGGAGGGTGGGCAGCTCCATGTAGAGCCCTTCGATGGCGAAGTAGCAGGGCCGGTCGTCCATCCTCTCGTCCGAGTAGACCAGCACGGCGCGCTGGGTCCAGTTGAAGTGGCGCTGCAGCCCCACAACGTACTCGCCCAGCTTGCGGTGGCTGGGCCCGGCCCGCGTGGTCAGGGAGAACATGTCCTTGTTGTCGAAGCCGTGGGCCTCCGCCCCGGCTGTCACCAGCGGCAGCTTCCAGTGGCTGGTCAGGCGGGCCACGGGCGCCGAGCTGTAGACGCAGCCGGGGCCGATGAAGGCGTCGGGGTTGTCGGTCATCTTGAGGTCGACGGCGGCCACGGGGGCGTCCTGTTCGGAGCAGACGCCATACCTGTCCTCGCTGTTCCCGAACACCCAGCGCACCGTGTGGCCCGGCAGCAGGTCTGGCTGCCGGTTGATCTGGTCGATGGCCAGCCAGATGGCGGGGCCCACGCGGGGCCAGGCCCATGGGTAGGTCATGTTTTGCTTCGGCAGCAGCACGGCCAGCGTCAGGTTGGCCCCGTGGCCCCGCGACCCACCCAGCTGGCACAGGACCCCGCACAGCACCACCAGCGCCCACTGCATGGTGTCACTGGCGCATCGCTGCCGCCCTCGCCGACCCAGCCCCCCGACGTGCAGCCCCCCGGCTCCCCTGCTCCAGCCCCCTAGACCCCGGCGGGCCGCCCCGGGACCATGGCTGGAACTCCGAGTCTGCCTGCGCCCGCTGCCCCTCCACGCCCCGTCTCCCCACTGCCCTGGACTCCAGTCGCTGGGAGCTCCCTTCCCTTCCCTTCACTTCCCGGTGCCGAAAGTGACTGATTATCTCCCAGGCAGGCAGCCTTTTCCTTCCCCTCATTCAATGACAAAAGGGCTGTTATCATGCACAGCTCCTTAACCCCCTCCTGCCCAGAACCCCCCAGTGCACGCAGAGAGCACCTGCCCAAGGGAGGGGACAGGGAAGGGGTGTGGGGGGGGGCAGTTTCCCAAACCCCAGTGAGGGGGGAGGAGAAGGCTGCTGGCCCCCCACTGGTTGCCCCCAGGACTGAGCAGAGCTGCCGGACATGGACAGGGTTTTTTGGGTTTTGCCCAGGAATTGAAATGAGAGGGGGTGTTCGAAGGCTGGAGGCAGGCCAGGGGGGTGGGGTGGGGCAAGGTTGGCAACACTGCCTGTAACTTGTTGACCACTGGGGGGGAATGTGGGAGTTGGGGGGGAGGGGAAATCCTGATGAGCAGAGACGGGGGACAGGGTGGGATGAGATGAGATGGGGGGCAGGGAGGGGAAAGGGTAGTTCCCAGCTGCCCTGGGGCATGTGGCTCGATCCCGCAGTTTGCCCCACTCCTCCCATGAGGGCAGCATTCCTGCCTGGGGGTGAAAGGGAAAGAACTGGTGCCCCTCATGTCCCGCTGCCATCCCGAGGCTCCCGGGGCCCTGGTGAGCGCACGGCCAGAGTGTTGGTGAGCACAGGCCTAGCAGGAGGCAGGGCTGGGATGGGGGGGTCAAGGGGAAGCTCCCAGCTCCCCCTGCTTATAAAACTTCACATAGATCAAGGAGCCAAAGGATCCCGCAATGCCGGAGACAGAGAGGCTGGGGGGCAGCAGAGGCTGGGACGGGAGAGCAGAGGTGGGGGGCAATGAGCCAGGGGTGCGGAGAAAGGGCTGGGGGACAATGGGGGGAGGGGGCAGAGGAGGGCTGGGGTGGGCAGGGCTGAAGAAAATAAAGTATCCAGATTCCTCCATGGAGGCTGGAGCGGGGGCCCGATCCGGGCCGGGAAGGGGCCCAGGGCCTGATCCTGCTGGGTCCCCGCCTCCCCCACGGGCCCCAGGTTCCAGCTCCCCTTCGCCCCCTGGGGGCAGCGGTGGGGACAGCAGCTCTCCTCCTCAGCTATTACTGCATCCAGACTTACAGCATCCCCAACTCTTGTGATTATCTCATGATATTTGGTGTTTTCTCTTAAATCCCCAGCTCCTGGAGTCAGGAGACTCTCAGCTCACATGTGAAATCCAAGTCTGGTTCTGGCCCTTGTGGGTGCAGAGATAAGCTGGAGAATGGGAAAGAGGGGCAGCCCTGACAGCCCTAGCACCAGAAGGGGGATCCGAGGAGCCGATCTCATGATTTGAGGGAGTGGGCTGGTGCTTTGGGGCACTGGCGGCGGGTAGGACTGAGTCCAGGGCAGTCTTTGGCGGGGGTCCCTCAAAGAAGGGGAGATGTGCACAAAGACCCCCCCTCACCCCATGGCTGAGCACTGCCCCAGAGACATGCAGGGGCCTCACACACAAACACGGCATGCAGACCGCAGGGCTGCTTCCATGCCTGGTGCTCACTCACCCTGGGGCAAATCAGGAGCGCCCCGGTGATGAGCGACAGTGCAGAAGAGGGGGACTGGACCCCTTGGCGGTGGGAGGGGGTGGGCTGGAGAGCCGGGAAGCAGACATGGCACCTGCCTCCTACCTCAGGTGCGCTGAGAAGGAGGCAGTCTATCCAGGCGGTGTCTGCAGCAACAGGCGTCCTGTTTCGGCTGGAATTTCTAGCTGCCACTGCAGTCCAGCGACTAGCACCCCCGGGGCAGTTTATTAACAGAGACGTGGGGAATGCGCCACCAGGCTCAGCGGGGGCACGGATATGGCCATAATCTGCCAATCCCCCATTAGAGGAGAGGGAGTTAATGAAGCCAATTATTGGTGGAGGGCGGCAAAGACACAATAACATCGCAGCGAGGCTGGAACCTGTGTCAGAGCAGGTTATTAATGGGAACGGGCGGCCGGAGCGCTTGCCTTGCAAGTGGGCTTTCCATGCAAAGAAGTAAATTCATTTCCAAGGCGCTTATCTAGTTACCGCTGGGTCCGTATTGTCTGGGGTGAATTTGTTCCTGGGGCTGAATGGGAAAAGCAGGTGGAGAAAGGCAGCTCTTCGTTAAATGCAATATCGACTCTGCACTCAGGAAGGGGCTGCATGTTGGGGGACAGTTAAAAAAGTCAACCCCTGCCCCTGCTGGATTGCAAACCACTGGGAAACAGGAGAACTCAAAGCACCCTGAGCAGCACCAGCGCTAGCGAGGGGAGTGAGCAGGTAATGCTGAGCAGGCTTCCAAGACCGTGCCTTAGGCTGCATGGAAAGCGTGTGTAGTGGAAGGAGCAGCGGAGAGGGAGCCAGGACCCCTGGGTCCTACCCCTATCTCCAGGAAGGGAGCTGGGTCTTGTTAGAGTGGGGTGGGGCTTGGGGGCCAGGACCCCTGGGTCCTATCCCTGACTGCATGAGAGGAGCTGGGTCTTGTGCTTGTGGTTGTGGTTTGGGGGGGAGGGGGGGAGTGGGACAGGTTAGGAGCTAGGACTCCTGGGTACTCTTCCCATCTATGGGAAGTGGGGTCTAGTGGTTAGAGAACAGACTAGGAGACAGGACTCCTGGGTTCTTTTCTGAGTGCCTACTACTGACTGACTGACCGACTTTGGGCGAGCCCCTTTCCCCTCCCCTGCCTCAGTCTCCCCACAAATATCGTAAGGACACTAATCCTTCTCCCAGGAGAGGCGCTGGGAGTGCCGTCATGGTTCCCAAGTGCTCAGAAATCCCTGGTCAGCCTGCCTTGGTCTTTCGCTCCAGGGCACACTGTGGGATGCGTGGCCCGTTCCTCCACAGGCCCTGCTTGCTCTGAAATCACCCCCACGGGCACTAGAGCGCATCGTGCCCGCCCCCCCCCCGTGCCATCCCCAAGCCCATCTGCAGAGATGAACCTGAGGCTGGTCTGGGCAAGGGGCTGCAGCATTAGCAGCCGTGGGGGGGCATGAATGGCTCCAAAGTCACCGTCACCGGCGGGGGACTGAGGGAGGGAGAGCTGGTTATTTGGGCTTTCTGGATCAGCTGGCGCTGCCCCCGTGATGGATGGCTCCAGGGAGCCAGGGTTACTGAGCAGGGCCATTGGTGGGTGGGGAACTGGTCTGATTTTACCCCCATCCAAACCGCCTGGGCCCCGGGGAGGGGGCAGATGGGCTCAGCCAGGAGCCACTCCAAGCCCCAGTATTTTTTTACAGGGCATGGGAGGCAGGGGATTTTCCCCCAAACATCCCCTCCCTACTGGGAGCCTGAGAAGTTTCTCTGCTGAGGAGTCCCTTGAACCAGTTCCTGGGCCATGTGCTTCCTGCCATCCGGGGCTGTGTGTGTTGGGTGACACAATGCACTTCACTCCCACCGTCCCCCCAATTTACGTCTTCCCACTGCTGCGTCTACACTGCTCCTCTCTAACTCCGGCACAGTTACCACGTTCCCACCATGCCCCCAAGTCACACTTGTCCCCTTGGAGATGCCCAGGGACGAAGCCCCCAATGTGGCCATTTTCAATGCCCCGTTGCTGGCATTTCGGATGCCAGGAGCTGGAGGAAAGGGGCATCCACTGGCTGGGCTGAGCAGATGTTCTGTGGTGTCTCGGCGCCACCCAGAGGTCTGTCAGCACCAGACAAACAGAGCTTATGCAGGGTGGGGATCCCAGCTGGTTTGGAAGTTTTAGACAAACTTTTTTTTGCCGGAAAAGGCCGATTCATCAGACCCGAACCTGTTGACAGAACAGGGTCGGCTGCAAAGGATCTCCCAGCTTGACACGTTTGGCGGGGGTGAGGTGGGGAGTGTTGAAAGGGTCAACATGTCCTATTCCGATCTTTCTGAAACAAGACATTTCAGGGCCGTTTGATCTGCAACATCTTGTTTGGCTATTTATACCGATGGAATTGACACATTGCCAGTGACTGGAATGTAATGGGCTTTTTTCAGATTTGTTTTTTTGGTTGGTGAAAATTGCCAAGGTTTTGACTTTTTGGGCCCAGTTTGGGATGGGAACACTTTTCAGTATTTCCCATATTCTCATAGGATGGGAAAGAGGCCGAGTGTCTGTCTGGTCTGGTGAGCTTGCAGATTCTTTGGGGCAGGAATTGGTTCTCTTTGACGGCTGTAAAATGCACAGCCCAATGGGGTCCCGGTTTTATCTGGGGCCCACTCCATACTACGCATATCTGATTGGCCCCTAATTTCCTGCCCTCGCTTTCTCATCAGCGTCTCTGTCTCCGTCCAAAGCAGGTTTGTATCCTTCTACTTGTTCAGCTGTCAATTCAAACTGCAGAGTGTACACAAAGTGCAGTGCCTGGCACAATGGGCACAGGGGCCATGGCTGGGGCTTCAAGGCCTCAACTATACCAGTCAATAAATTACCAGGGTCCTCACCTTGGCCCTGGGACTGCCTGAAGCTTCTCCAACCCCCAGGTGTTCACAGATCATGAGTCAGGGCTTCCAAAACCCATGAGATTTCAATCAATACACTAAATTGGGTTTGTGTTATTTGCCTTCTGGGCCATGTTTTCCAGCTTTTCTCCTCAGCCACCAGGGCTAGAAGCTTGTCTAATTACTTTTAAAAGGAAGCTGAGATGCTTGGTGCTGTCACCTGACTCCAGGAGCTGGGGTTTTAAGAAAAAAAACCACCCACTGTTTTGGTAAAATTGTACAAGTTGGTATCCCAGGAACTGGAATTTCAGGCAGTGGCCCCTGTGTGGGACCCAGCTCCCTCCTTGGCCCAGGCACCTTGGCAGGCGGTCACTTCCCGGCCTGTTTGTCAGCTCCAGCGGGCTCTAAGCTGCAGTAAAATCACTTGCGGGAACTGCAGGAACCAGCTCATCACAGCCAGATGCCATCGCACGGTGACACCCACAGAATGATGTTATACCCAAACAAACATGTCACAGCCAGACACCGCACGATGACACTGGCACAGCAATGTCACAGTCGAACAGTGGTGTCACAGCCAGACACCGTCGCATGGCAACACTGACACAGTGTGTCACACCTGAACAATGACAGCATACTCAGACACCACACAGTGACACTGTGCTGTCACACCCGACCACTAACATCACAGAGAGACACCACTGCACAACACTGACACAGTGATGTCACACCTGAACAATGACATCATACCCAGACACCACACAGTGACACTGTGCTGTCACACCCGACCACTAACATCACAGAGAGACACCACTGCACAACACTGACACAGTGATGTCACACCTGAACAATGACGTCATACCCAGACACCACACAGTGACACTGTGCTGTCACACCCGACCACTAACATCACAGAGAGACACCACTGCACGACACCAACACTGACACAGTGTGTCACAGCTGAACAATGACGCATACCTCAGACACCACACAGTGACACTGTGCTGTCACACCCGACCACTAACACACAGAGAGAACCACTGCACGACACTGACACAGTGATGTCACAGCCTGACAATGACGTCATACCCAGCACCACACAGTGACACTGTGTCCTTCGAACATCGAACCGACCACTAACATCACAGAGAGACACCACTGCACGACACTGACACAGTGATGTCACAGCTGAACAATGACGTCATACCCAGACACCACACAGTGACACTGTGCTGTCACACCCACACTAACATCACGAGAGACACCACTGCACACACTGACACAGTGATGTCACACGCTGAACAATAGTCATAACCCAGACACCACACAGTGACACTGTGCTGTCACACCCGACACTACATTCACAGAGAGACACCACTGCACGACACTGACACAGTGATGTCACAGCTGAACATGACGTCATACCCAGACACCACACAGTGACACTGTGCTGTCACCCCGACCACTAACATCAACAGAGAGACACCACTGCACGACACTGACACAGTGATGTCACAGCTGAACAATGACGTCATACCCAGACACCACACAGTGACACTGTGCTGTCACACCCGACCACTAACATCACAGAGAGACACCACTGCACTGCACGACATCGGACACAGTGTGTCACACCTGAACAATGACGTCATACCAGACACCACACAGTGACACTGTGCTGTCACACCCGACCACTAACATCACAGAGAGACACCACTGCACGACACTGACACAGTGATGCACACTGAACAATGACGTCATACCCAGACACCACACAGTGACACTGTGCTGTCACAACCCGACCACTAACATCACAGAGAGACACCACTGCACGACACCGGCACAGTGATGTCACACGCTGAACAATGACGTCATACCCAGACACCCACCCAGTGACACTGTGCTGTCACACCCGACCACTAACATCAAGAGAGACACCACTGCACGACCTGACACAGTGATGTCACAGCTGAACAATGACGTCATACCCAGACACCACAAGTGACACTGTGCTGTCACACGACCACTAACATCACAGAGAGACACCACTGCACGACACTGACACAGTGAGTTCACACCTGAACAATGACGTCATACCCAGACACCACACAGTGACACTGTGCTGTCCACCCGACCACTAACATCACAGAGAGACCCATGCACGACATCGGCACAGTGATATCACAGCTGAACAATGACGTCATACCAGACACCACACAGTGACACTGTGCTGTCACACCCGACCTAACATCACAGAGAGACACCACTGCACGACACTGACACAGTGATGTCACACCTGAACAATGACGTCATACCCAGACACCACACAGTGACACTGTGCTGTCACACCCGACCACTAACATCACAGAGAGACACACTGCACGACACTGACACAGTGATGTCACACCTGAACAATGACGTCATACCCCAGACACCACACAGTGACACTGTGCTGTCACACCCGACCACTAACATCACAGAGAGACACCACTGCACGACACTGGACACAGTGATGTCACAGCTGAACAATGAAGTCATACCCAGACACCACACAGTGACACTGTGCTGTCACACCCGACTAACATCAAGAGAGACACCACTGCACGACACTGAACAGTGATGTCAATTGAACAATGACGTCATACCAGACACCACACAGTGACACTGTGCTGTACACCCGACCACTAACATCACAGAGAGACACCACTGCACGACATCGCACAGTGATGTCAACCTGAACAATGACGTCATACCCAGACACCGCGGCGTGACACCGGCTACAAGAGATGTCCAACTACATCGAACAGGACATCACCAGCCAGATGCATTGCACAGTGACACTCACATGAATGTCACACTACCAAAAACCAGTGCAGTGACATCATATGTAAACACTGCGGTACGGTAAGCCCGTGATGGCGTCACAAAAGGAACGTCTGCAAGGAGGTGACGTCACAAGCAAACGCCTGGGGAGTAAAAACAGCTCGCTGGTTACTGCCTGCACGTGGGAGAGCGCGCTGCTAAAAGACACACTCTAGCAGAGGATGGTTTCGATCCATCGACCTCTGGGTTATGGGCCCAGCACGCTTCCGCTGCGCCACTCTGCTGCGCGCTCAGAGCCTGCCTCAAGCGCCTACATATCGCTGTACGCCACAGTGAGCCACGCATGCGCAAGCGCCACTCGGCGCGCCTCCTACCGGTTCTTTTCCACCTCCCCACTGGCGGTCATTACGTCAGTGCAGAGCGCGGCAATCGGGGCACAACCCGCTCGGCGCTTCGGCTCTCAACGTCCGCCCCGGGACGGCCTGTGATTGCCGACGCTCTGCCGCCTCTCGGCGCGTCACGACGGTTAGGCGAGAAGACCAATGGCAAAGCCGGAATCGGAGAGGGGCGTCTGGAGCTGGTCGCGCGGGTGGCGGCGCGCAGCCAATAGGCGGGCAGCTTGTTGAGGGTGAGCGACGGGAGCCGGGGGCTTCTCCTCTCCACAGCGGCGGGTTCATTGTTCGGGTTCAGCGGCGCCATGAGGTGAGGGGGGCGGCCAGGCTCGGCCTCGGGAATGGGAGCCTGGGGGAGATACGGGGGCGGGGTCCGGGCCCCGGGCGGGATCCAGGGGGCTGGGCCCGAGAGGGGAGGGGGCGCGGGGGCGGATCCAGGGGGCTGCCTGGGGGGGGCTGGGCCCGAGAGGAGGGGTTCGCGGGGGCGGATCCAGGGGCTGCCTGGGGGGGATACGGGGGGGGCTGGGCCCGAGAGGAGGGGGCGCGGGGCGGATCCAGGGGTGCCTGGGGGGGGATAGGGGGGGGGGCTGCCCGAAGGAGGGGCGCGGGGGCGGATCCAGGTGCTGGGGGGGGCTGGGCCCGGGGAGGGGCGGATCCAGGGCTGCTGGGGGGGGGGCTGCCCTGTGTGTGGGGGCTGGGCCCGAGAGAGCGGGCGTCGGGGCGCGGATCCAGGGGCTGACCTGGGGGGGATATGGGGGGGCTGGGCCCTGAAGAGGAGGGGGCCGCGGGGGCGGATCCAGGGGCTGCCTGGGGGGGAACGGGGGGGGGGGCTGGGCCCGAGCGGAGGGGGCGGCGGGGGGCGGATCAGGGGCTCCTGGGGGGGCTGGCCGAGAGGAGGGGCGCGGGGGCAGGATCGCAGGGGCGCCTGGGGGGGGTGGCTGAGCACGAGCCGGAGGGGGCGCAGAGGGGGCCTGCCTGGGGGGGATACGGGGGGGGCTGGGCCCGAGAGGAGGGGGCGCGGGGGGATTCAGGGGCTGCCTGGGGGGGCTGGGCCCGAGAGGGGGGGCACGGGGGTGGATCCAGGGGCTTGCTGGGGGGGATAACGGGGGGGCTGGGCCAGAGGAGGGTGCGCGGGGGTGGATTCAGGGGCTGCCTTGGGGGGATAACGGGGGGGGGCTGGGCCGAGAGAGGGGGCGCGGGGGTGGATTCAGGGGGCTGCCTGGGGGGCTGGGCCGAGAGAGGGGGCCACCGGGGTGGATCCAGGGCTGCCTGGGGGGATACGGGGGGGTGGGCCGAGAGGAGGGGGCGCGTAGGGGGGGGGTGGATTCCGGGCTGCTGGGGGGGCTGGCCCGAGAGGAGGGGGTCGCGGGGCGGATCCAGGGGCTGCCTGTGGGGGGCTGGGTCCCGAGAGGAGGGGGCGCGGGGCGGATCCAGGGGCTGCCTGGGGGGGATACGGGGGGGCTGGGCCCGATGAGCGAGGGGGCGCGGAGGGTGATTCAGGGGCTGCCTGGGGGGCTGGGCCCCGAGAGGAGGGGCGCGGGGGGCGGATCCAGGGGCTGCCTGGGGGGGATATGGGGGGGGGGCTGGGCCCCGAGAGGAGGGGGGCGGCGGGGGCGGATCCAGGGGCCTGCTGGGGGAGATAACGGGGGGTGGGCGGCGGGCGGTGCTGA
>NC_133779.1:45509810-45527435 GCF_003597395.2 Chelonoidis abingdonii
GGCTGCCTGGGGGAGATACGGGGGGGGTCGGGGGCGGGCGGTGCTGAACGAGGGGGATGGGTCCAGAGGGCTTCCCCGTGGGTGGGCGAGCTGCCCCCATGGGGGGGGGGGCAGTTCCTCTCCCAAGGCGGGGTCTGCGGGCTCCTCGCTCTGCTGACGTGGGGCTCTCATCCTTCCCCAGGGGTGATCGAGGCCGTGGCCGTGGCGGGCGTTTTGGCTCCAGGGGCGGCCCTGGCAGCGGGTAAGTGGCTGCTCTCCAAGCGAACCAGCCCCGGGGCGGAAGTGGGGGCCGGGCTGCAGCTGTGCCCCCCTCCCGCGGGGAGGTGCAGCGGGTCCTAGCTCCTCATGCTGTGGAGGCGAAATGCAGCCACTTCTGGACTGGGGGCCGGCCACCAACTTGTTGCAGACCAGTAGGAGATGGAGGGAAGGTGCAGCTTTGTCCACATGCTATGAAGCAAAGCCCTATAACCTTCCTAACGCTACGATCCAGCGTGGGGATGAGATCTCTAACTATGTACTGCACAGGCAAGAGCTGTCCTAAGGCTTATTCAGAGCTTTGCTTAGGTGGGACCCATTCTAAACTGATAAACAGTTGATTGACAAACCTCTCCCCCCCTTCAAACAACCTTTTCTAGTAATACTGCTGCACAGTTGCTGGTGAATCTTGATGGCCCCATTCTCTATGGCAGGAGTCTAAGCCAATGTATTAAACTGTTAAACTTACTGTCTCCCAGGTAAAAAGGAATTTCAGCTTGTCCAGCGGGGTGAGAGGTCCTCCCATGAGAGGCTGGGAAGAAGGGTTTGCTTTTCTCTAGCACACTGTCCCAACAGAGGTGTAGGGATTGGATGGACTAGTGGTTCAGACTGGTGTACGGTGTCTGCCCTGTTATCACCTAGCAGTGAGTGGTTGACAGTTGTCATAGGAACTCACCTTTGGCTTTTTCTTTTTTAGGTTCAGGCCCTTTGTGCCACACATCCCCTTTGACTTCTATGTGGTGAGTAACCTGGCTTGGTTTAGCCAGTCCATGGCATTGGCTGTATAAACCAGGTGCAGGAATGTTGTATTGCAATTATATTCTTGGTTTAAAAATAAACTGAGTATAAGGTGTGTTTTCATAGCACAGTTAGCATACCTGAGTTAACTGCACTTGGGCTAATCTACCTTAATAGCTCCATTGCGACTCAGAGCAGCCACACTTCAAACCATTCAGTTACCCAGAGTGACTGGATTAGCTGCTGCTGGCTTTTTATAATTTGAGCTGTGGCATCCTCACTGCATTTAGCCATTCATGGGCTAGCTGGGAGTTCAAACCACCACATAATTTGAGCTGGACGCTCCTGTGTGTGGACAAGAATAAAGTTGGGGTAACTTGAGCGAACTGCTGTGAAGACACACCCATAAAGCTCCCAGTACAAACTCTGCAGGCTGTGGCATCTAATAGCTTAACTGCTGGTAGTCTAGTATGAGACAGGAAGTTTGCTGAAAGCCAGACCTGCTGTTTGATTTTTTTTGGCTAATTTGAAGTAATCAGAGGGACCATAAGTGGTTACCATGGCTGTCAGGGTGTAGCAAATGGCAGTGGAGGCACAAGGTGAAGGGTAAAGAGACTGGGGAGAGCTGGTTCTTATCATGACACATGGCCCACCCTTTAAGATCCAAACACAGGAGAAAATCTCTCTTCCCAACTCTGCTGCTTATAGTCCAAACAAAGCATGAGTTACCTTGGCCAAGTGTCACGGAGTCCCCGGGCGATGCTCTGGAACAGCTCCCCACAAAGCCAGTCAGGACCTTGGGGAGCCTCCTCTCCCTTGGAGCAGACTTGTTCAGGGCAAGAAGCTCACACGTCTTCACCTCCTGGGTCTCTCCTTGGAGCATTCAGCATCCTCTGCCCCTCCGTGTGCTTCCCACAGCGAGCCCACCCAGGCGGGGTCCTGGGGAAGCCACAGGGTTCTGCACCCCCACTTTGCAGTCAGACGTGACTCTCAGCCAGCAAAACAGAGGTTTATTCGATGACAGGAACAGGGTCTAAAACAGAGCTTGTAGATACAGCGAACCAGACCCCTCGGCCGGGTCCATTCTGGGGGGCAGTGAGCCAGACCCCTAGGTCTGCACTTCACTCCTTATCCCCAGGCAGCTCCAGACTAACCAACCCCTCCAGCCCCTCCTCTCTGCTCCGCTCCTTTCCCGGGCCAGGAGGTCACCTGATCCCTTTGTCTCCAACACCTGCAGTTGGCACCTTTGCAGAGGAGGGGCCCAGGCCATCAGTTGCTAGGATACAGAGTGCCAGGCATTAGGTGCACTGGCCCTTTGCTCTGCCAGATACTTAAGAACTGCCTAGGGGACACTGAGGCACCAACACAGTATTCAGAGAAAACATTAAGAACATTCCCAGTTCGTCCCCCCAAGTTCCCAGAAGAAATCAGCGTATCCTCCAGACTTCCTGGTCTTGGCCCTTCTCAGGATTAACAGGACTGCTTGATCTATTGCCTTTTATTGGGGAGGTTTCCCTTTCCTTACAGCTGTTTCCATCCTCTCTCGAGTGGCTCTGCGGTAAAGATACACAGGTGTGGTCCTTGCCAAGGAAAAGGGATTAATGGGTTCTTTGCCTTCAAAGGTGGTGCTGTACACCCTGTCACAACAGTTATAAGCTTTGGATATATGTTCCGAGCTCAGCTACAGCAGCTGATGGGTTTCCTTTTTTTGCCTCCTTTTACTAATAAGGCTTTTCAGGATGGATCCTTCAGAATTTTTTTTTAATCCAGCTTCTCGCTACTGTCTTTTCATAGCTCTTGGTTCCCAATCGGCTCTATGTAGAACACGAACTTTGTGGTGGTAATGCACCAGTTCTAGTGATTCTCTGTTGTTTGAGCCCAGGGGAAGATATGTAGGCAGGACTGAAGGTTTCCCTGGTCCACTCAAAACCCACTAAAAATGAAATGCCCAACTTGACTGCTACAGTGGAACACTCATTAGCAGAAGGAAACACACTGAAGTGACTAATGGATGTAAACAGTGGAGTTAAATGGAATAATCATTTTCTTGCTGGTAAACGAGCCACTTTGAAGACCTTGTCTCACTGGCACACCACCAGTCTGATGTCTGTCTTCTCTCGTTTCAGTGTGAAATGGCCTTCCCTCGTGTGAAACCTGCCCCAGATGAGACGGCATTCAGTGAAGCCTTGCTGAAGAGAAACCAGGATCTAGCTCCCAATTCTGCTGAACAGGTTAATAAAGCATGCGTGCTGGGTGCTTGCCATTGGAAACATGTCAGAAGGAGTTCAAGGTGTTGCCAGGTTGCTTTCAGTAGAGCGTTTAACTTTCTTACGGTTGTAAGGAGTACAAGAAATGTTCTTCGTAGAAAGGGAGGGCTAGCTCCCTAGCCTGTGGGAGATGCACGTCCTGGGGTGGGTATTGTAGCCTGCAGTAGGATGCTGGTGAGGGAAAATGCAGCATTATTTGGAAAGTGGCTTCTAAACACACTTGAACTAACCTGTCTGTTGCATCCCTTGTACTGGGGTTGTCTAAGTCGTATCCTTCCAAAGCTTGTGTATTTAGCTTGGTGTCTCAAGACTCTAGTCAGTCTGTTGCTGCTACAACCACTTTCTCTGATTCCTTTTCAGGCTTCCATTCTTTCCCTGGTGACTAAAATAAACAATGTGATTGACAACCTGATCGTAGCACCAGGAACTTTCGAAGTGGTGAGTCAGATGAGTTTGTTTGGAGAATCTATCCAGCAAGATGTGCCGGCAGATCAGGGAGACTGTCATGTTCTGATTGAGTTGCTCTTGATTCTCCTGCCTCAGTACAAGATCAGAATATTAGAGGCATAACTGGTATTAAACTGGCTTTCTTTGGTCTGACTGGAGTCCATCTCCCCTCTGGAGGGTGGGGTGCATAAGGGGAGCCACACAAGTAGAGTTGATGGCATTAACTCTTGGTTTGCTCCCGTAAACCAGCAAATTGAAGAAGTCCGCCAGGTGGGGTCCTACAAGAAGGGCACCATGACAACGGGGCACAACGTGGCTGATCTGGTAGTGATCCTGAAAATCTTGCCTACATGTAAGTATTGGCTTCTCCTCCGTGGCTGACTGGGGGCAGTGGCCAGAACGAATGTAACTCTGTATTCCATTTCTCTCTCTAGTGGAAGCTGTTGCTGCCTTAGGAAACAAAGTGGTGGAAAGCCTGAGAGCACAGGATCCTACTGAAGGTCAGTCACTTAACTTGCAGTGTGATGTGAAGGGGATGCAGATGAGCAGAAGCAGCAATGGCACTGATGTTCCCTGATAAATAGGGAGACAGTTCCCATAGACTCCCTGTGGCAGGGGCTCCTTCATGCACAAACCAGTGCAAAGCGGAGATAGCTAACGGAAAACCAATGTAACGTCAAGGCTGACACCAGACTCTTTGCTTCTATTTGCCTTCAATGTCTGGGGCTCAGCTGTGTGGGATCTGTGGGGTCTCACGATCCCCTCTCAGTAACTGTCTTGGTCTTTCCCTCAGTCCTGACCATGTTAACCAACGAGACTGGCTTTGAGATTAGCTCTGCTGATGCCACGGTGAAGATCCTCATTACCACTGTGCCCCCCAACCTTCGCAAGCTGGACCCAGAGCTCCACTGTAAGGAAACCTCTCAGAACTTATTTGGCTGCTTAGTTAGTGTGTGGGGATGGGGAGCTTCTATTTGTCCACCCTGTTTATCCACAGTCCTGCTGGAGGATTTGGGGGGCGGGGTACAGCTTGCTTGCTGATCCTGCACCCGACAGCTGTGACAATCCGGAGCATGGGGTCAGCTTGCTTTTCTGCAGGCTGACTCTCCTCAAATGTTCTGAATCAAACCTGCCTACCTCTCCTCTTCCAGTGGATATCAAAGTGCTGCAGAGCGCCCTGGCTGCCATCCGACATGCTCGCTGGTTTGAAGAGAACGCTTCTCAGTCCACGTAAGTTTCTCTGCAGCTGGGAGGCCATAGTGACCTAGCCTTCCCTGTATGCAGTGAACAGGCTGTTTCCCCTCTGGGGAAGGGCTTTCATCACCAGTCCCCTACTCCTTGAGGTAGTGATGTGACATAGCCCTGTCTAGCCAGACACATAATACCGGAGCTCAAGCCCAGCTCTGCTACGTGCCTGCAGTATTAATCTGGCTTCACTTGGATCCATGCAGGCCACCACCCCGCATGGGTTTGCCTCCCCTGCTCCTGCATGGCCAACCCTTTCTGACGAAGTGTTGGCTTGTAGAGTAACTGGTAGAGGAAAATCTTTGAGTTCTTCCAGAGCTGATGCTGGGCAGAGGTGCAGCACCTGAGCCCAGGCCCCCAAAGCAGCCCCATCCCTAATACTCTAGACTGACCTTGGCAGCCAGTGAGGTCCGAGTCCTGTGAAACCCTCTGAGCATTGTCCTTGTAAACCGTCATCTTTCAGGGTGAAAGTCTTAATCCGATTGCTGAAGGACTTGAGAATCCGATTCCCTGGCTTCGAGCCCCTCACTCCATGGATCCTCGACCTTCTGGTATGTGAGCGGAAGGGGGCTTTGATCTAAAAGGCACAGTTTCCATATAGACTTTTTGATCTGCTGTGCTACTGTGGCTTCCCTGGCCAATGTTCAGAGGGATTTGGTGGGTCTGCAGCTGCTGACTCCGAATCCCAGCAGCAGCTCAAGCAGTCAAGCCCCACAGATTGTCGCTTCCTGCAGGCACAGGAGCCTTAAAACTGATCTTTCATAAACACTCCCTTGTGTCTAACAACTTCCTCCCCTTAACTTCAGGGGCACTATGCTGTGATGAACAACCCTACCAGGCAGCCCTTGGCTCTCAATGTCGCATACAGGTACGTGTGCTGCAGGTAAAGCAAATGTCAGCGTAGAAATCTTGCCGCTGGTGCTGTGGGGTCTGCTTTCTCAAGACTGTTTCATGCTGCGTGAGCTCCCTTGTCACTTCTTCAGAACCTCTTGAAATGAGCAGGTTGCTGCTGCGTGTATGTAATTATGGCATCGGCCAGTACCATTAACGCAGGACTTTTTACCTTGAGCTCTCAGTATAAATCCTTTCAAATATGGTGACAAAGCAAACTCATGGCCTATTGTAAACACCCATGAGTTGCTGCCACACACATTTACGCCATGTTAGGAGTGTGCTACCTTGGACCACTTTCCTTAGCGCCTAATGCTAAACATATCCTATGCCATACTGGTGACTCACCCAGGGCTCAGCGAGACAATTGTGCTGGGGAACTGTCTTTATGTTGCTAACACCTGACTGCCCCACAGGCGCTGCCTTCAGATTCTGGCGGCTGGGCTGTTTCTCCCGGGATCTGTTGGGATCACCGATCCCTGCGAGAGTGGCAACTTCAGAGTCCATACAGTCATGACCCTGGAACAACAGGTGAACTAAACTTTGTGTATGCAGCCTCCCTGAGGCTGGGGTGGTGGGGATATGCTGGCCCCATGGCATTCTGTAAAGGGGTAAAATTCCGCTGGAAGTGCAACTTACTGTTTGAAAATGAGCTAGTGGGTTTTCTGGCTGTGTTTATCCCCAGGGGCTTCCAGCTCAACCCTTCCTGTCACTGGGGTTAGATCAGGAGGGTGCTGTGACCCTGGGTACAGCGTGAAAGAGGGTTTAGGACCCCTGAGGCAATACTCTGGGAAGCTGCCACTTCCGCCAGTCTTGGTGGTGGGATGCAGTTCATAGGCAGGAGCATGGCTCACTGGGTCAAAGCAAAGACCTGCAGAGCCCAAGTCTTAATTAAATTAAATTGTAAACGAGGGAAGAGCAGACAAGTCATGTCACCCCTGTCCTGGGGAGAGGAGAGCCAAGCCGTAGCCCTGTGCGCACAAAACAGCGCTGAGTTACTCTAGCTGAGCTGCTGTAGCATGGGGCAGTCAGATCAGGCTCCTATGGCTAAAACAAGGCCATGCTGAGAGCGTGTGATGGGCTGAGCCAAACACTCTACTGCCTGGATGGTGTATCTGACACAACGCCAGCAAGAGAGCCAGTCAGAAAGGCTCTCCTCCCAGTGCGGGGGACTCCGTCGCGTGCATTCATTCTCTGCTCCCGTCATAGGACATGGTGTGTTACACGGCACAGACGCTCGTCCGAATCCTCTCGCACGGAGGTTACAGGAAGATCCTTGGACAAGAGGGGGATGCCAGCTGTAAGTAGGAGCTCAGTGGCTCATGACTGCTGGTCCGCATGGCCAGGAAGTGCTGGGGCTTTATTTGGAGACACCTCAGGGAGGCTGTGGAAGGTTGAAGACTTAAGGGAACTTGGGGGGGGCGGCCTTACCTGAGCATATGGCGGAAGAGACCAATCCCACATGGCTTGACTTGGTCAGACTCAGCAAATCAAGCATGGAGGCACACCCAGCCAGTGACCTGACAAGGATAGGCCTGGTCCCTGCATGGGCGGGGGGCTGTTGCTAGAACTTGGAGCAGCCTCTTGCCTTGCCTTGAAACCTGACAACTTGCCCTTGAGGAAAGAAGTGTCCAAGTGTAAGGGGCCTGCTGATGCGAGTTGGTAAGTGTAAGTTGCTAGGGGTCTGCTGTCAGCTTCCTGTAACAGCTGCAGCGGGAGGAGAAATGGCCAGGGGGTCTGGGTGGGTTCAGCTGGTCTCCTCCCCACTCAGCACTTGTTACCGGCACCGCTCTGAGGAATGTCCTGGGGTTAGGGAGCTGGTGATCTTACGCTGGTAGGACCCTGCCCTGCAGGCTGACATGGCTTCTTCTGTTTGCTTTGCAGACCTGGCCTCTGAAATGTCCACTTGGGATGGGGTGATAGTCACCCCTTCAGAGAAGGCTTATGAGAAGCCTCCAGAGAAGAAGGAAGGGGAGGAGGAAGAGGAGAATCAAGAAGAAACAGCTGCAGGAGAGGAGGAAGAGAGCATGGAGACTCAGGAGTGACCTGCCCAGGTAAAGACAGGCAAGTGGTGTCTATGGGGCACGTCTACCTGGAACTCAAGGGTCTCAGCCTGGTTCCGGTGTCTGGGGCTGCACCATTCCCATCCCACTTCTAAATGCAACCTCCTACCTGTAATGCCTGAGAGTGTAAGTGGAAACTAACAGTCCAACTTGCTGCTGCTCAGGTGGCTTCTTACCTGCAGCATCTGAGTCTAACACTGCAGGGAAGTCCCTAAGCTTAAACTGGCTGGGATGCAGGACTATCAGGAACCTCTGCGCTTGGCTAGGGAGCCCCAGTTAATGTGACCAGGCCAGCTCCCTGGGAAATAGGTGATAAGAGCTTCTTAGCTCAGCTGCTGCTCTTTCACTAGTGGGATCTTGTCCCTCAGGCAGCTGGCTCTAAGCTCAGGACTCGCATCTGCACCTGAGCACTCTGAAAAGGCTGGTACAAGCTCCAGCCTCACCTGCATTTTCATGTGGTGTTTGCTTGGCTCTTGCAGTTTGACCCCTACCTGTAAAGCACCCTGCTGGTCGAAGCACATGAAGAATCTCATCTAGGCCTGAGCCTGTCCTCGCCCATCCGTCTCACCGAATGACGGGAACAGTCCTTTGTATTTTGTCTTGGTTTTTATAGGTTATATTAAAATGTTCCCCCTTTTAAGTGCCTCTCCTCTGACTTGTATGTGGGCAAACAACCTTCTCCCCTCCCCAGGCAGAGGCCTGGGGGGGGATTCCAGATCTTGGAGGAGCTGAAACTGGTCCGTCCATCCATCCACTCTAGAGCTGCACTTCATGCCTGGGGGCTTTGGGAAAGCAGCCTGCTCATCTCGTGCTGGATCTCCACCCAGCATGACAAGACACTACGGGATAGTCTCCACAGTGCCACCAGTACTCATGTTCTTTTTACTAAGGGATCTGACAAGGCTGAGCCAATCTGCATTTAAGCAAGGCTTTCGCTTTCCTCTAGAGCTAGGGTGGCCAAACCCTGGCTCAGGAGCCACCTGCGACACTTCTACAGTTGAAATGTGGTGTGTGGAGCTCCCTGTGCCTTCCCCCTACCAGACTTAGGTGGGGAAGCTCCGGCCCTCTGCCTTGCAGCAGGGGTGGCAGGCAGGCCCCAGCTCTGCAACGTCTCATGATTGTTGTATGTGGTTTGGAGGGTCAGTCCGTTTGGCCACCCCAGCCCTAGAGAATGCTGTGTCTGTCAGAGCAGGAGAGAACAGTCTGTGCCGCAGGTCCATGAGCACCCGGCTCTAGCAGGACTCCCCGCCCCACAGATCACTCACCAGCCATAAGCAACAGGCAGCTTTATTGTACTGCCTCCCAGCCTAACACTACATTGTACACGGGCCCCTCGGTTCTGTGAATGGGGCACCAGTGCTAGCAAAGGCCATCTGCCCAGCTTGCTGAGGTCTCCCTGAAAGCAGCATGGAAGGTGGGAGCAGCTCTACCCCTCCATTTGACAGCCAGCTGTGCATCTCTCCCCTGCAGTCCCCCCCCCCAACTTCAGCTCTGCAGGGAGTGCTCCTGTCTCCCTGCTCAGCCGAACTCCTAGTACCAGCTCTAGAATCCACTGGCCATCAGTCCAGCAACACTCCAGCCAGGCTCCCCCCACGCTTCACTTGCTGGGCGGGCCCTGGGGGTAGCCACCAGCAGCCTCCAGGACGGCCTTCCTGCGGGCTGTCTCCTTGGCCACATTGTGATTGAGTCTCCTCAGCCGTTCCTGTGGGGGTGGGAGGGGGAGGTAATGCTCACATAGCAGAAACGCCTCTTCCCATGTAGCCCTGCCAGACCCACAGCTGCATGCAGGTGAAGTCTCCTAGTCCCTTGGAAATGGATTCCTTCCCATACCCAGGCTCTGGATGGCACCTCTAGCCTTCCTAGTGCCCCAGGCTGACAACCAGGAGCCCGGTATTCTCGCCAGAACTTGGAGCTGCCTCAGGGGGAATGAAAGCACCGGTCAGTTTCCAAAGGCAGCTCCCAGTGGAGTGCTCTGGGGCAGGGCCTAGCATAATAATCCTCAGAGGAGCAGTGAGGCTGTTCAGGCAGGAGAAGCAAGCGATTTCTGTAGGGCAAACGGGGTGGGGGGCCAAAGTCTGCGGACACCATCCTGAGCCAGGCCGGCTGCCCAGCCGAGCGCATGTGTTGACAGAGCCAGGAGAAGTCAATGCAATCTCTCAGCCCCTCCCTCTCAGCTGTGGGGGGTGGGTCTGAAGCAGACTCCAGGCCAAGCCTCCAGTGTCCCCAGTGGCAGCTGGATCAGTTCAGCGTCCCTCAAAAGCTTGGGGGTTTGTTCTCAGACTCCCTCCCACCTGCAGAGCCCCGCAGGGTCCCTCTGCTGCACCTGGCAGGGGGCGAGGTACCCACCTGTGCATTCTGCAGGATATTGTTGACCAGCACAACTCGGCGCCGGGCGTTGAGCAGCTTCTTCACGTATGGGTCCAAGTCAAGCGCAACCTTCTGGTCTTCATTGATCCTGCACAGCTCTGAGGGAAGGGATACCGTAGTGCCAGGTGGGAGCAGGCTGGCACCCCCCCCACCCCAACCCCACACAGAACAGAGCAGGCCCTTCCTACAATGTATTTCCCCAGGCTGGAGCTAACCCGCCGAGCAAAGGGGCTTCCCTGGGGAACCTTGTCCCCTGGCCAAGTTACCTTCCCTGACAATCAGGCTGTGCTCAGCACCACCCCGAGCTGGGCTTCTGCTTCCCCTACATGCCCCACTCTGGCCCAAGCACCCCGCCCCGGGGGATCACCCCCTTCAGGCCGCTCAGCCAGCGGCACGCCTAGCAGGATGTGCCTGTTGTCCAGCCAGCCCTGCGGCACGTGGGCTCACCTGTGGCCAGGTTATCGATGTGCTCCCGAAGCTCCACCTGGCTCTCCCTGGGGAAGCACAAAGGCCATAAGTCAGCGCTGCTCCCCAGAGGGGGCTGCCCACCCCGGCCCCAGCCGGCCAGGGGAGCCCCGTGAGGCCTGCCCGGACCCACCCCCGGGGAGCCTCTGGGCGACCCCCAGCACCAGGCTCAGCCCCTGGGCCCCCAACGCCACCGGGTACTGAGCTCAGCCCAGCCTCTCCCTGCCATGGGGTAGATCCCAGCTGCAGCTGGCCTGCCCCCTCTTCCCTCGCAGCGCCCCCCCGACGGCACCTCCCATCATCCAGTGCCTCCCCCTCCTGGGCCCCAGTCCACGGGGCTAGATCCCAGCTGCAGCTGGCCTACCCCCCGGCGTCTGCCTCCACGCCCCAACCCATGTAACGTCCCCCAATGGGGCTAGATCCCACCTGCAGCTGGCCTGCCCCCCTCCCCCCCGGCCCCAGCCCATGTAACGCCCCTCATGGGGTTGGATCCCAGCTCCAGCTGGCCTGCCCCCTCCCCCCGGGTCCCAGCCCATGTAACGCCCCCCCCATGGGGCTAGATCCCAGCTCCAGCTGGCCTGCCCCCCCCAGCAGGCACCTGACCGCGTGACGTGCGGAAGTCGAGCTGAGCGGCGGCCGGGTGGCGCAGGAACTCCAGCAGCCCCTCGGCGAAGAGGTCGCGAGCCCCGGACCCCGGGGTCCCCGCGCCAGGCCCTGCCAGCGCCGCCATCGCGCTGCCGGAAGCGGCTCACCCGCGCAGGGCCCGCTGGGAAATGTAGTACCGGGGCCCCGCAAGGCGCTGCCGCGGAGCCCTCTGGGAAATGTAGTGCCGGGGCTGTGTCCCTGTGGCAAAGGCCTCTGGGAAATGTAGTTTCCCGAGGCAGAACGCTCAGTCCAGATGCTCCTCAGTCATGGGGGCGGGCGGGGGGCGAGCCCCCTGCAGCCAGAGCCAGCGCTGCCCCCCCCACCCCCGAGCAGCACCGAGCACACGGGGCACCCTCCCCAACCCCCCTCACATCTGGACTCTGCCCCCTGGGGTTCCCTACACCAGCTGTTCTCAAGGGGGGGCTGTGAGCAGGTTTGGGGGGGGCGGCACTAGACTCCCTGGGGCCCAGGCCAGAAAGCCAAAGCCGGAGCCCCACCTTGTGAGCTAAACCCTGAGCAGATTAGCACCCCTCGCCCCTTCCCAGAGGCCCCACCCCTTTTCTGAGCCCCCCCATCACTCACTCTCCCCCACCCTCGCTCACTTTCACTGGGCTGGGGCAGGGGGTTGGGGTGCAGCAGGGGGTGAGGGCTCCGGCTGGGAGTGTAGGCTCTGGGGTGGGGCCAGGGATGAGGGGTTTGGGGTGGAGGACGGGAGGCTCAGGGCTGGGGTGTGGGCTCTGGGATGGGGCAGGAGAGTTGGGTGTGGGATCGGGGCTGGGATGTGGGAGGGGTTCAGGGTGAGAGCGCCAGCTAGGCCACACTTACCTCAGGTGGTTCCCGGCTGGCAGCGCAGTGGGGTGAAGGCAGGCTCCCTGCCTGCCCTGGCTCCGCCGGGTTCCTGGAAGCGGCCAGCATGTTTGGCTCCTAGGTGTAAGTGCAGCCAGGGGCTCTGCGCGCTGCCCTCACCTGCAGGCACCGCCCCCACAGCTCCCATTGGCCACGTTCCCGGACAACTTGGGGTGAGGCAGCACGCAGACGCCCGTGGCCGCCCCTGCCCCTAGGAGCCAGATGTGCCGGCTGCTTCTGGGAACCACGTGCAGGCAGGGAGCCTGCCTTCGCCCCGCTGCGCTGCCCCGTGGCACCCCTAGGCCCCTGCCTGCTACCTCCTAATGCCGGGCCTGCCTTTCATACGCAGAAGTTGTGGCGCAGGTGGGTTGTGGAGTTTTTATAGCATGTTGAGGGGGCAGGGGGCTAGCCAAGGAAACATGCACTACAGCCCCCAGCAGCTGTTGGGAGACAGCCTGGTGCTGGGTGCGGCTGGCGGGGCTCCCCCCCGGATGGGAGAGAGGCACAAACCTCCCCTGGCTGGAGAAGGGAAAACATTTCTGAAACCTCGTCCCCAGTTTTAAAGGCCTCGCTTTCCATTTCCTGCCAGCTGCCCTCGTGCCGCACTGGCTGTGCCGCTTTCGTTGCCCTGGGGCTGATCTGTCTGTTGTTGGGCAGCGCCCATCTTTGCCCTGGCCATCCTCGGACAGGAGTCAGTGACACCGTCAGGCCTGGCAGGCTCCCTGTGTGGCCCCGCTGCAATGTGTGCAGGTTGTGTGCAATCGGGGAGCTTCCCGCAAACTGCACAGACCCAGTTCACAGCTCCAGCCCCACGGCCCAGGGCTCCATAAGCATCTGTCACAACAGGAGGACTGTGGATTCGGCCCATACCCACTCTGCAGCCAAGCAGGACTGAAGGTGGTGGACTAGGAGCCAGGGGGCAGGAAGGGGATGGCAGGTTTCAGGAGCCTGGCTCACTGTGTGCTGCTGAGGAAAGGAGGCCGTTGGCTTACGTAGCAGAGGAAGCACAATTAGCCTTTGGAACTCTCTGCCACAAGCTCTCATTTAGGCCAAGGCCTCAGCTGGATGCAGACGGTTTCATGGAGAACAGAAATATCGTTACACAAAATAACCCAGAGAAAAGCTCCTGCCTCAGGGCGTGAACCTGGCTCCAGCAGGTGACCCCATCAATGCAGGGGTCCCACACTTTCCCCAACTGGCCACTGGCACAGACAGCACCCCAGGACAGACGGCCCTGGGCTCTGCTCTGCTCCCATGGGACTCAGCCCAGGAATGCGACCCAGGCGTCCTGTCTCCCTCTCTGCAGCATGACCCGAATACCTCGCCTCCCTGCCCGGCTAGTGGAGTAGCTGCTGGGACAGAGCTTCAAGAACAGAAAGCACCAGGTAACCGGGTCTGAGTGGCTGCCCCCATCTCGGCCTCCGCTGTGGAGAAAGAAACCAGCTAATCTCCCCCTCCCACGCCCCAGCACGCCCTGGTGGGAAGGAGCAGACATGAGACCAGTGGAAAAAACCCAGATCATTTAAATAACAATTAAAAAAGCCACATGAAGTGTCTGAATTCCCGCTCGCAGAGGGCCCAGTGCCTGGGAGGAAAGCACACCACTTGCCCGGCTCCTTCCCCGCACCTGGCCCAGGACTGAGACGCTCCCCACGGTGCAAACCCAGCCGACCTCGGGCACCCCTGGGAACGGCAGAACTGCAGGGCAGGCCAATGAGCTACACCTACAGAGCTGGCCACAAAGGGGCACTGGCTACGGGATCCCCTGTTACCCGCGCTCCCTGCAGCGGGCCAAGGCGGCCAGGCCCTGGCAATGCCGGGTTGGGATTTTTGGTACTTTTATTTATTGTAGGGCCCTACCGAATTCACCGGCCATTGTGATCAATTTCACGGTCATAGGATTTAAAAAATTGTAAGTTTCATGATTTCAGCTATTTAACTCTGAAATTTCCCAGTGTTGTACTTGTAGGGTCCTGACCCCAAAAGGAGTTGTGTGTGTGTGTGTGGGTGCTGTGGTACTGCCACCCCTACCTCTGCGGTGCTGCCTGCAGAGCTGGGCCCTCAGACAGCAGCTGCTGCACTCCGGCGGCCCAGCTCTGAAGGGAGCAGCGCAGAAGTGAGGGTGGCAATACCGCGACCTCCTTGTGACACCCCCCCTGCAACACCATTTTGGGTGAGGAGCCCCACTCTGAGAAACGCTGGTGTCCCTGTGACATCTGTATTGCATGGGGTGAAAGCACACAATGACCCGATTTCACAGGGGGAGACGAGATTTCACGGTCTGTTGTGCGTTTTTCACAGCTGTGAATTCAGTAGGGCCCTAGTTATTTGGCTTTTTATTACAATTTAAATCAAACCACCCCAAGAAGCGAGTGCACCTGGGAGGGGTTTAATGGGGAGGAGAGCGGCTGCCCATAACCCCTCCCCGCAGGGCAACGCCTGGCCGAGCATTGGGCAAAGGGGCCAGGTGAGGAGGACGTGTCATCCAAGGGATTGGGGGGTGGATGGAGCAGGGGAGAAAATGCCTCCAAGCTCACAGAGATGGAAGAGACCCAGCAGGCTAGCCAGCCCCCAGGAGAACTCAGGAGTCCTGGCCCCCAGAGCGAGCCGGGGCAGAGCCCAGAGGGGACCAGCAGATCGGGGCAGTCGCTCCCTTGTTAGAGTCTCGACTGAGCCCAGAGACTCCCTGCAGCTGGGATGCGCCGATGGGGCTGGCTTGCTTTGGCTTCGGGGTGGCAGTCGGCTCAGGGCTCAGTGGGAGGGGCACGCTCGTGGGGGAGGGGGGAGTCCTGGCACCCCACATGGTAAGATAAGGCCCCATGGACGCTCACTGATTGAAGGCAGCACCGGCCCTTTAAAGCAGAGGCTGGAAGCCCCGTGGCCGGGCAGCGCCCCGCTAGTTGACGGGCCCCGGGTCGGCCATGGGCATGGTGTGCAGCACCTCGTCCAGCAGCTGCAGGGCGCGGTGCAGGTGCACCTCGATCCAGCAGGGGGTGTGCTTGATGCTCTGGCGGGGGTAGTCTGGCCCCCAGCCCTTGACGAAGCTCAGACGCAGGATGCAGAGGCGCCGCAGGTCATCCACGCCGATCCCAGCGGCAGCAGAGAGGCCTGGGAGGGGGTAAAGGAGAGACAGGCAGGGCCGGAGTGCGGGGGATGCAGGCCCCTCCCTCACTGCTGGACATACTCCCAGCCCCTGCCGCTCTAACCACCAGCCCCCCTCCCCTCCCAGAACCAGGGAGAGAACCCAGGAGTCCTGCACCTGCTCCTTCAACCCATCAGACCCCACTGCCCTCCCAGAGCCAGGGAGAGAACCCAGGAGTCCTGGCTCCCAGCCCCCCCACTCTAACCCATCAGATCTCCCCATCCCAGAGCTGGTGAGAGAACCCAGGAGTCCTGGCTCCCAGCCCCCCCTGCTCTAACCACCAACCCCCACTTCCCTCCCAGAGCCGGGGAGAGAACCCAGGAGTCCTGGCTCCCAGCCCCCCCTGCTCTAACCACCAGCCCCCACTCCCCTCCCAGAGCCGGGGAGAGAACCCAGGAGTCCTGGCTCCCAGCCCCCCCTGCTCTAACCACCAGCCCCCACTCCCCTCCCAGAGCTGGGGAGAGAACCCAGGAGTCCTGGCTCCCAGCCCCCCCTGCTCTAACCACCAGCCCCCACTCCCCTCCCAGAGCTGGGGAGAGAACCCAGGAGTCCTGGCTCCCAGCCCCCCCTGCTCTAACCACCAGCCCCCACTCCCCTCCCAGAGCTGGGGAGAGAACCCAGGAGTCCTGGCTCCCAGCCCCGCCACTCTAACCCATCAGACCCCCCCACCATCCCGGAGCTGGGGAGAGAACCCAGGAGTCCTGGCTCCCAGCCGCCCTGCACTAACCACTAGACCCCACTCCCCCCCAAACCAAGGATAGAACCCAGGAGTCCTGGCTCCCAGCCCCCCCTGCTCTAACCCACCAGCCCCCACACCCCTCCCAGAGCCAGGGAGAGAACCCAAGAGTCCTGGCTCCCAGCGCTACCCTCCACTACCCAATAGGACCCCAGCTGCTCCCTTATCCCAAGTGGCATCTTCCAGACCCCGAGCCACGCAGCCCCCCCGCCCACTCTCCCCCCTTCATACCCAGTTGCCAGACCCTCCACCAGTCTGGATGAGGCCCCCGTGGCCCCACCTCTGGAGGGCTCCACCCCTGGTCACTTACTAACAGCCGGTGCGATGCCTCCCACGGAGCCGGGCCCCGGGATGTTCCCCGCTACCGCCGCTGCCTGCGCCGCAGCTGCTGCTTGCGCCGTGGCCGCCTGCTGCTGCATCTGGCGGTGGCACTGCCGCAGGTCGAACACCTGGGAGGGGGTGAGAGCTTCAGCGCCGGGGCAGGGGGGCCTGGCTCCTACGGCCCCTCGGGATTAAGGGCGACACGCTGGAGCCCGGGGAACCGGAGGGTCTGTCCACACTCAGCAGCCGGGGCAGCGAACGCCCCCCGCTGCCCTGCTCCTACCTTGATGTAGGCACCGGGGTAGATCTTGTGCACGGCGTCGCCCGGGGCACGCCCGGCCTCCCGGTCCAGGTAGTAGCTCTGCACGAAGACGGCGTGGTCGCTCAGGCAGCGCATCCAGACGTCGCCCTCGCCCCGGCACTCTAGCTGCACCCCCTTGCCGATGTGCAGCCTATGGCACAGGAAGCCTGGCTCAGCCTGGCGCCCAGGGGGGACAGGGGGACCCGCCCGGGCGGCACCTCCCTGCCCCCGCCCCCCCTCACCTGGCCCGCTCGCTGGCGTCTGTGCGGTGCACGTTGGAGAGCTGCCCCAGGCAGAAGCGGTCACCCCCCGAGGGGTCCACGTAGCCGTCCACCGTCACCACGGGGCAGCTGGACGGTACCTTGAAGATCTCCCCGACCTGCACATCCATCTCGAAGTAGGCGATGGAGCACCAGAACTCCGGGCCTGTGGGGGCAAGGGGCAAAGCTCAGGCAGGCGGGAGGCCTGGGGGGCGGGCGAGGGGATCCGTGGCTGCATCACTTACCAGGGTGGCTGGAGACTGGCTGCTGGTAGGGAGCCGCGTTATGGTGCGGGGGCCCTGGGGGGACAGAGAAGGGCTGGGTCAGGCAGCTGGGGCTGGCCTGGGGCAGCGACAGGGCCTGAGCCTTGGTGCTGGGTTCCAGGCCCAGCAGGGCACGTAGGTAACAGGCAGGCTCTGCCCCGCCCCATAGCTCCCATCGCCAGCTGCTGGCCTCCTCCCCAGAAGTGGCTGCATTTCACCAGGGCAGGAGCACTCGGGGGGGAGGGGGGGACTATGGAAATAGGGAGCGATTGGTTGCTGAGGACAAGGGCCGGCGGTGGGCTCACCCCCACCCCACACCCCCCAGCGCTCTGCCACCCTCCCCCGACGTACAGTAGTGGTTGGGGTGATGGAG
>NC_133779.1:45530382-45548012 GCF_003597395.2 Chelonoidis abingdonii
CCCCAGGGCTCTGCTCCCCCCCATGTTACAGAGACCCCCCAGCTCCCCACACACCCCCAGAGCTCTGCTCCCCCCTGTGTTACAGGGACCCCCCAGCTCCCCACACACCCTGGGGCTCTGCTTCCCCCCTACAGGGAACCCCCAGCTCCCCATACACCCCGGGCTCTGCTCCTCCCTGTGACACAAGTACCCCCCAGCTCCCCACAACCCCAGGGCTCTGCTCCCCCCCGTGTTACAGGGACCCCCCAGCTCTCCACACACCGTGGGGCTCTGCTTCCCCCCCCACAGGGCTCAGCTCCCTTCATGTCGCAGGGACCCCAGCTCCCCACACCCCCGAGGCTCTGCTCCCCTGTCTCATGGGGACACCCCAGTGATGGCCCCGGCCCAGCCCCACACGGGGCCCCTCACCTGTGTTCTGGATGCTCAGACCTGCAGCAGAGAGAGAACGGCGCATTAGCCAGGTGCCGGGGGTGTGGGAGCCAGTGCATGTCTTGGGGGGCCAGCTCTGAAGGGCCTGCCCCAGTGCCAGGGGCACACACTGCTCCGGGCCCTGTGGTGCGGTTCTCCTAGCTGCCCCCTGCATGGCAGGGTGGGTGCACTCTGCACCCCAGCAGCACAGTGGGCTCCCGCGCTGTCAGAGCCCCCCACACCTGGCTCACGGCTCCCCAGAGGGCTTGACATGAAAGGGGGGATGTTCCCCCAACCTCCGGGAGCTGTGCCACCCCCAACCTTGATCCCCAGGGACCAAGAACGCCAGCTGCCCGGGAGGCCCTGCCATGCCCACCCTGGGCAGGCCAGTTCCAGGCAGTGGGCTCCGTGCCAGGTCCGCCCCTGCCGCTCACCCAGGCCTGGCGACACCACGCGCTCGTAGTGGTAGGGGTTCACGCAGACGCTGTCGTACTTGAGGTCGAAGGCGAACTGGCAGAACTTGACGTGTTTCAGTTCATTCTTGTGCAGGTCGGGCCAGCGCCAGAGCCGGGCGTAGATCACGTGGGGGAAGCCCTTCCGGCCAGCCACCTGGGCAGAGAGAGGGGGAGCCGGGCACGGGTACGGCTGGGGCCGGGCCGCCGGGACTCCTGGGTTCTGTCCCGTTTCTGGGAGGGGAGTGAGGTCCAGGACTCCTGGGTTCTGTCCTGGCTCTGGGAGGAGAGTGAGGTCCAGGACTCCTGGGTTCTGTCCTGGCTCTGGGAGGGGAGTGGGGTCCAGGACTCCTGGGGTCTGTCCTGGCTCGGGAGGGAGTGGGTCCAGGACTCGCTGTATCTATCCTGTCTCTGGATGAAGATAGAGTGGGGGGGCTAGGAGCCCGACTGCTGGGTTTTGTCCAGATTCGGGAGGGGTGGGGGTCTGGGGACTTCAGAGTGGGGGCGGCTAGGAGTCCCGGACTCCTGGGTTCTGTTCCAGTGTTGGAGGGGAGTGGGTCTGGGGATTCGAGCGGCAGGGCTGGGAGCCAGACTCGGGTTACGTATCTGGCCGGTTGACGGAGAACACAGTACACACAATGTCTATATCCTCTTTATATATGTCCACATGGCATGAGAGCATATGCTATCACTGAGAGGAGCTACGCACACATGGCGTTCCGCTAAATGGGGAAACGGTGGGGTGGACGCAGGCTGCTGGGTGATCGGGCACCAAGGGAGGTAGACAGAACCCCTGCATTGGATGGGCGGTCCTCCTCGCTTTGCCCCAAGCAACAGCCCCATGCCTGCAGACAAAGGGGGAGCTGGGCTGTGCAGTCCCCTTCTCCAGAGGTAATGTGGAGTACCTGCCCACCCCTCGCCCTCTTTAGTTTAACGATTGTGAGGACATGTCAAAACCCACAGTCACAGGCGCTGCAGTGGCGCCGTCCTGATCGCCCCCCGCACAGGGCCCATCCCACGCAGGACTCCCCTCCTCCGTGCATCGCACTGCCCCTGCAACCGCCCGCAGCAGATTCCCGCCCCCCCCGCAAGACTCCCCTCACCATCACTCACTGCCCCCTGCAACCCCCCCCAGCAGAGTCTCCCCCGCACAGGCCTCCCACGGCAGACTCCCCCCCCATCACCACGGGCCCCTTGCCCCCCACCGCAGGCCCCTCCCTACACAGAGCGCCCCCTCACCACCACTGCTCCCGCAACCCTCCACCCCCCACTGCCAGGAACCAGCCTCCCCCCAACCCACAACACCAAGTGCCCCCCTCCTCTGCCCCCACCTCTTACGAACAACCGGGGCTCCCCCAGTACCTGATACCCCACAGAGCACCCCCCAGGGACCCCATCCCCTCGGCCCCAGTCAGCAGAGAGGCTGCGGCTCCGCTGGGCCCTCAGCAGACCCCTGCCCCCCACCCCTGTGCCACTGGGACGGCACAGCACCTCGGCATCCTGTCCCCCCCCGCCCCCCAGCAGAGCCGCTAGGGGGCGCTGCTCGAACCTCACCCCTCTGCTAACGGGGCACAACAACCCCACCCCACCCCAGGCTACAGAGCCTCTCCCCCAGGGGAAACTGGGACAAGTCCCCCCCCCACACCAGGGGAGCCCATCTGTACTGGGCGGGGGTCAGCAGTGCAGCAGGGCAGGGGTCTGCTTTGGGGCAGCCCATCTCCTCGGGAGGGGGGTCTGACGGGTGAGGGCAGAAAGACTCCTGGGCCTCCCTGCCCCCATCTCCGATCACAGGGCTGGGGGGCTGCCCCACACGAGCCTCCAGACACCCTCCCCTCCTCCCGCTGTCTTTGATGCTGCCAGACGCTGACTCATCCCGGAAAGGGGGGGTCCAGTGCAGAGCCGGGGAGGGAAGGGAGGAGCCCAGAGCCGGCAGCTCACAGGGAGAGGGGCCTCTGCTCCCCCAGTGCCAGCCCAGCCCCTCACCCCCCGCCCCCGAGGGCCAGTCACAAAAACCCAGCTCCAGGGCAAGCGAGCAAGAGCCCAGGCCCCTGCGGCGCCCGGCTGTGTCACGGAGCCCCCCTGCACTCACACCCCTGCCCCCCCTCCCTGGTGTCCTGCCTGTGGGCAGCCTCCCTGCCTTCCCCCCAACTTGCCCTGAACTCCCCCATCCAGACCTCCCCAGCAGGGTGTCCTGGTTTGGGGGGGCAGGGGTGGGGAGCTGGGCGCCCAGACTCCTGGGTTCTAGCCCCAGCTCTGGGTGGGGAGTAGGGTCTAGTGGTTAGAGCAGAGGGCCTGGGTGCCCAGACTCCTGGGTTCTAGCCCCAGTTCTGGGTGGGGAGTAGGGTCTAGTGGTTAGAGCAGAGGGCCTGGGCGCCCAGACTCCTGGGTCCTATCCCCAGCTCTGGGTGGGGAGTGGGGTCTAGTGGTTACGGGGGGCGGGGGCTGGGTGCCTGGACTCCTGAGTTCCCTGCCCTCCTGGTGTGGGGAGCCCCATTACCTGCAGCCGCCCATCCAGGGTGCGCTGGATGGTGACACACTTGCTGGGGTGGGCACCGTTGGTGGTGATGGCCGTAATGAGCGAGTCCAGCTCGTCCTTCTTCTCCTTCAGCTTCTTCACCAGGCTCTCAATCGCCCGCTTGGCGAAGGTCTCGTTTTCCCCGCCCTGCCGGTGGCACATCAGGCTGTGGACGATGCTCAGGCAGGCGTCGTTGCTGGTGGGGGGGTTCAGGGACATGGTGCTGCTTGGCCTGCAGAGAAAGCGCAGCAGGGCAGGTGTCACCAACAGTGCCCACTGCCGCCTGGCTCTGGGAGGGGAGTGGGATCTAGTGGTTGGAGCAGTGGTCTGGGCACCAGGACAACTGGGTAACATGCCAATCTCAGCAGGCAGCCCCCCGACCCCACAGCCCCTGCTAGACACATGCCCAAGCATCCTGGAGACACAGCCAGCTCCAAGCCCCCACTCAGGTCAGGTTACTGCAGTGCCAGCTCCCGGCAAGGTCCAGAGAGGGCCCTGGCGATGAGGGGAAAGGCTCCTAGCATGGCTTCAGCTCCCAGAGCCCTGGCTTGAAGGGGCAGCTGGAGAGTCAGGACTCCTGGGTTCCACTCCCAGCTCTGCCCCACCTGGCTGCCCGAGCCCCTCAGTGCTAGAGCCTCAGGCCATGGCTGCCTTGTGCAGACCCTGGGGCTCTGCCCCCACCACCCCCGGACAGAACAAGGGACATGCAACCCTCGCTGGGACCCTCCCCTAGTGTCCCCGACGCCCCAGGTAACTGCGGTGCCAAGGATTGGCCACCTGATGTCCATAAACCGACTCCCAACCCTGGGAGGGGGACACAGGGAGCTGGGACCAAGGGGGCTTCACAGCCCTGCCACAGCCCCACCCTGCCAATGACCTTAGGCCCATCGTTGCATCTCTCTGTGACTCAGTTTCCCCATAATGCTCCTTCCATTCTTCCACCCTGTATCTAGTCACGCTGCCAGCTCTCACTCTGTGCCTGTGCAATGCCCGTCCTGCGCCCCTGGTCCTGGTATGGGGTTTGTGTGGTGCCCAGCCCAGGGTCTGCGTGGCGCCCGGCCCAGGCCCTCAGTCCAGGGCAGGGTCTGTCCAGTGCCCAGCCTGGGGCTCCGATCCCAGCCCAGGGTCTGCCCAGTGCCCAGCATGGCCAGGGGCCCCGATCCCAGCCCGGGGGCTGCGTGGTGCCTGGCCCAGCCGGGGGCCCCAAGACATTGCAGGGATACAGATAACCCTGAGCTGCGCTTGTGCTGGAAGGCTACACACACACCTCATGGATGGACAGACCAACCTGCAGCAAATCTAACCGGGGAGGCTGCAGACCCGTGCAGTGCTCACAAGTCACACTGAGCCCACGCTGGATCCTGTCTCGGGGCTGCAGCCGGAAGGGCTGGATCTGCTGGGGCCCAGGAGAGGTCTCTGCGCCCGGCCCCAGCCCCGGCTCTCAGCAAAGGCTGTGAAGAATTAGGGAAAACAGGAGCAACCAGCCCCTCCTCGCCAGTGCATCCAGCTCAGCATGGAGACACCCAGACGGGAATTAACCACATTAAACGGGAGACTGAGTCTGCGGGGGAAGGTCACAGGCGGGTCAGAGCTCGCACAGACTGACGGAGCGGACGTGGGGGCCTCCCCCCTACACAGGGATCGCTCAGGGCAGGGGATCGGCTGGGTCCCGCCACTAGAGGATTGGCCCCGGCACCCACAGACGGGCGGCCATCTATGGGGCCGAATGGGACAGTGGGTTATGCAGTGGTTGGAGCAGGGGGCTAGGAGCCAGGACTCCTGGGTTCTGTTCCCAGCTGTGGGACAAGAGTGGGGTCTAGTGGTTAGAGCAGCATGGGGGCGGGGAGCCAGGACTCCTGGGTTCTATATCCCCAGCTAGAGGGTGTGAGGCAACCCCTTTGTCCTGCCACGCACAGGGCTGCCCACTGCTCTCGAGTGCTGGGCTGGGCACCCCAAGGGGAACGGGGCAGAGCCTGGTTGTGTGAGTGGGGAGAGCGGAGAGCACAAGGGTGCCTGGAGCTAGGCAGGGCAGAGCCTCCTGCATTTCAATCCCGTGTCTTCCCTAACGAAGCAACAGCCTCATTTCCCGGGGGGGGGTCTCATCCCACCCCCGCTCCATCAGCTCATTTGGGACCCCCCTACGGGCGGAACAGGGGGTTCTGTGATTATCCCAGGCCAGCAGCCAGAGCGCTGCTCCTCGGGGGTGGGACGGGGCCCCAATTCTGCTGGTCACTAACAGGCCAAGCCCTGACGGGAACCACCCCCCCTCCTGGCAGCCAAGCTCCGACGCTGGCCACGCCGGGAAATCACTCACCTCGGGCCGGAGTCGACTAGGCCAAGCCCACCGCAGAACCCGTCCAGGGCGCGAGCGTGTGCGCGGCACACGGTGCTGCTTGGCCAGGGGGAGGGCTGCGGGCGGGCGCAGACTAAACACAGTGAGTGGGGCCGGGGGTGCTCGTTAACCCGTCACTCGCTCACTCACGCTGGGCTCTCCCCCCGCCTTCAGTGCCCGCAGCCCAGATCTAGGGTTTCAGAAGAAACGACCTCTTGAAGGGATCCCCAAGGCCGAGACACCCCGTCTGTTCTGCTGGGGGGGGGGGCACTTCTGATGTTTCTATTATATTTGTCAAACAGGAATTTAAGAACCCCCCCCCCCGAAAATCTCCCATTCCCAGCCCCTCCCCATCTGATAGACACACAGGGCTGGGAGTCGAGGTGGGTCAGCTGGACCCCTCCCCTCCGCTAACACAATCCCAGGGAAACTGTGGCACCTCGAGCAGGATAACACCCCCCCATCCCCAGCCAGCTCCCAGCCGCAGTGCAAGGGGACAGGTCTGGAGATCCCAGGAGGCCCAATGTGGGTGAGAGGGGAAGGGCTCATTCATTCAGTTGCCTGCACTGCCTGAGACCCTCCGCCCCCCGCATGGGACCCCCCCAGTGCCTTTCACACCTCCCCCGGCCAGCTGGGCTGCTGGTGGCAGGGTGACATGGGGTCTGCGCTGGTCTTGCCCAGCTCATGCAGGCGTCAAGGGCACAGACACACTGCCCTCCCCTAAGCCATCCATGCACACCAGGAGCAAATCCCCCCCCGAGACACTGCACGGTCCTGAGCCCCCAGATCCTCCCCAGCCTGGCACAGGGAGAGCAACACAACACAACACCACACACCCAGCTGGGCTGGGCCCTGCAGATTGGAGTCTGCTTCCTGCTCTGCTACACACTCCCTGCATGGCCCTGGGCCACTCACTTAGCCTCGCTGCACCTCATTTTCCCACCTGTTCTGTCCCACCGTGCTGGGCTGCACACTCATGGGCTAGGGGACCGTGTCTCGCTGTCCATCTCTACTGCCCAGCACGAGGCCCTGATCTCCGCCGGGGCTTTGCCCCCACAGCACACGCCGCGCCACGCGTGCCCAGAGCCTGATTGGTCTGCGTAACCCCAAGGTTCACCTCACTTCAAAACGACTTGCTTACAAAATCCGACATCAAAACACGAAAGTGGCTCAGCGCGCTAGGACCGGACACTTGCTGGCTGTCTGGCCGTAGCAGAATCCACGGGACAGAAACCTCGCACTCACGCGTCAGTGCAGAGCAGTATATATAGACACACAGGGCTCGGTCGGTACTGACTTCGCCAGTGCTTTTCATGTAGCCTGTTGTCAAACCAGGCAGATCTCTAGCTGAGCTGACGTACCCCAGGGGTACATGTCCCCCGGCTGAGAACTGCTGCCCTAAGCAAGGGGATTTCAGAGCAGCCCAGGCCAGCTATAATTATGAATTATTCCTACTACAGAAGCCCCAAGAGCAGGGTCCCTGCGTGCTGTGCCCCAGCCCTGAGGATTTACAGTCTAGTCCAGCCCAACTGAATCCATTTCCCTTGGCCCCGCAAGTTACACTGAGCACATGCTGGATCCTGCCTTGGGTACCCGTATTCCAGCCAGAAAAATCCCCCCCACCCCCACCAATATACTCTGGAAATACTTCCCGCCCAATGTAATGCGGTCACCTCTGGGGAGGTATGCAGCTGCCGCTTTGAACAGCCCCCAGTTAGGGCAAGGAGGGGTAGATGGAATCCAGGGCTGGGGGAGAGCTTCTCAGAGAGGGGTTCCATGGGTTTCCCCCCCACAGCTCTCCAGTCTCTCTCCATCTGCACCCCTCTAACTGGCTCCTCCAGGCAGCCCAGCCCAGCCAGCCAGCCAAGATTTGCAGGCTGCTGCTGCACGAGCCAGCGGCTGTGAAATGGTTAACACCTGCTGCAGGACAAACAAGGAGCAGTTTAAAGGCAGGGCTAGCCTGGGAGCGAGAACGAGGAGGTTCCTTCACCCCTGGGGTCCATCACAGCTGCCAGGGGAACCAGGGGAGCCCCTGGGTGGGGTGATGCAGAGTCCTGGGATCCCGGCCTCATTCGGCCACTGCTGCACCGGCACCAAGCAGAGTGAGAACTCATTCCGGGGCAGGCTGCTAGCCCCCGGGACAGTGGCTTGTACAGCACCGAGCGCCTGGCCCGGCTCTGCCAGCAGCCAGCCCTGTCTGCACTGCAGGAGCACTTCCAGACCCCGAGCCAGAGGACTGTGCCAGGCGCTGTACGAACAGGGACAGCTCCATCCCAAGAGTCAGCATCTACAGAGCCAAGCACAGCAGGGGGGTAAGGGGCACTGTCCCCATTTCACAGATGGGGAACTGAGGCTCAGAGACGGGACATGCCCAGGGGCAGAGGAAGCCTGTGGCAGAGACTGGAAAAAAACCCAGGAGTCTGGCTGCTGGGCCCAACCACCCGAGGCCTGGGGGAGAAGAGTATCAAACATGTGGTTTGAACTGTCCCTCCGGAGCGGATTGCTCGACTCAGCCAATACTTACCGGCCCCAGTCCCAGCCGCAGACACCAGGCAGCTCCTTCAGGGGAGATGTCAGACTGGCCTCCCCGAATCGAGGGCTGGGGGTGCAGTGGGACTGCCGCGGGCTCAGCTCGCAGGGTGTGTCCCTGCCCAACGGGATGTGGGTGAGACGTAGAGGACGAAAAGGGGAAAGGGGAGAGAGAGGATCCAGAGGGAGCACGTGTCAGTGTGCACGGGGGGATCATACCCCTGTTCCCTGGGGTCGGGTTCTGGCCCCGAGCCGCCGTGGGGCATGCGACAAACCCCCTGCTGGGCTGCTCAGCCCCAGGAATGCCACAGCCAGGGCTTTCCTGTTGAGTCTAACTCAGCCACGCAGCATGCAGCCCTGCCGCGCCAAGGGAGGGGGGGAGTGTCTGGGTGCAGGGGGGCCCTCAGCATCCTCCTCCCCCAGCGTCCGGGGCTCCAGGCCCAGCCCAGCGGCCCCAGACACTCCCCAAAAGGAGTTCTGTTATTGTTCCGCAGCCGCCCCGCAGCTCTGAGTCACGGGAGGGCGCGACGCACCCAGGCCCTGGGAAAATCCTTGGCCACGCAGCAGACATAACAAAACTTTAACCCTCACTCGGCTCAACTTGTCTGAGACGGGATCCGGAGTGTCCCTCCCCCAGCCCCTGCACCCGAGCGCTAGCGTTTAGCTGGACTGTCGTCCATGGCTGGAATCCGGGGGTGTGGGGCGCTTCTGGGTCCCACACCCCCACTCCCAGGCGGGCTGCTGCATGGGCTAAGGGACAAGCAGGGAATGAGGCCCAATCTCTGCCACTGATTGGCTGCACGGCCTTGGGCCAATCACGTCCCCACCGCTGTGCCTCAGTTTCCCTATTGTCTAACCTCTGCCTAAGAACCACCAGGTTTCGAACAAGCCCCGAGGTGCTGGCGCCTCTCAGCGCTCGGCTGTCCTGCGAGGGGCGCACTCTGCACCAGCAGGAAGGCAGGTCTCGCCCAGCCAGTACTCGCAGCCACCACAGGCCGCCGAGGGCTTTGCAGATCTGAGCATGGGGTGCTCGTCCCGACGGGCTAGGGGGAGGGTGACGTGAGAGGGGGGCAGGGGAGAACTGCACACAAGCCAAGCGCTGTGTGGAGTGAAATGATGCGCGATGCCTTAAAGGCATCGCTGCTCGCCAGAAAGGGTCGCTGCACCTCTTTCGGCATCATGTGCCCCCCCGCCCCCCCATAAAGCGGGGAGCCGATGCCCTACGGGGGAGCACCAAGGGGCTATACCACACTGGCACAGCCCTTCCACGGCACCAGTCAAGGGCTAAAAACTGGCTTGGGCAAAAACTACCCGAGTTTCTCCTGCCTGGCACAGGGCAACCTGCAGCGTGGAGGCGCTGCACTCCATCTCAGACCACTAACCTGCCACTAAACTGCAGCCAGCTCTGGGGCGGAAGGCATTCGCTGTGCACCGGCTCACAGAAACGCAGCACCATGGGCTGGAAGGGGAAGAGAAAGAATAATCTTGCACCTGGCTGCACTTGCAAAAGGGCTGAGCAACACAGACTGGAATTTCTCCAGCAGGAATTAGGCTGGGACACGGGGACCAAGCCCTCGCTTCTCGGGAGGGGATGGAGATGGCCACAGACAGGCAGCTCAACGAACCAGAACACGTTCCCTGCAGCAACAAAGTGACTGCTACCGTGTCCCCATTCCCGGCACCGCCTTGGGCCAGGGTTGACTGCCAGGGGAGAGCACCCCCGACCCAGCTCCCATCCCTCTCCCTGCATCCCGTAGGGCCCGGGCCAGCATTGGGCCCCCGCTCCCTGCAGCACAGCACCCCCTAGTACCGAGTCAGGGCCCTGGGGGCAGCACTGACTGCTGGGGAGAGCACTGCCCACCGCTCTCCCTGCAGCTCCTTTGCTCTCCGAATCTCACTGCGGGACAGGGGGTTAGAGCAGCCTGGGCACAGTGCGGGGCCCCCACACCCTGACCCTGCGGGCCCCAGTATTCGAAGCATCCCCCGAGTCGCCATGCTACGGCCTGCATGCCCCCCTGGGGTGACCGCAGGCCCCTTGCCCACCATACCCTGCCCAGTCACCCGCTGGGTGTCTGCCCACAAGTGATGCCCCTGAGACGGTGCCACGGGGGATTCCAGCTGTCAGCGCTGCTACAGGAAGGAGACACTCCCCTCCACTGCAGCCTCGCCCAGCGCCCTGCCAATGCAACTCCCCCATCCAGAGCTTTCCCCCCTCACCCTCCATCCCCATCCTCTGGGAGCTGGGCCCTCTCTCCTGCTCCACCAGCGAGCCTGTGGTGTGGATTCAGGGAGGGGGACCCCCCCAGTTCTGAGACAGCAGGAGGGACATCAGTGCCAAGCCCTTCGCTAGCCACAGCCGCCCCTCATCTCCATTCCACAAATGGGGAAACTGAGGCACAGAGCACGCCAGAGACCTGTGCAGGCTGCAGAGCGAGGCCTCATCTGCACTGGGGCCTTGTTTAGACGGAGGATCAAAGGGCAGCTACTCACGCGGGTCTAATTAGCACCTTCTAAAATCTCGCCAAGACAAAGCTGCTGGCCAGCAGCCCCCGCCACGCTGCCCCAGTTAACCCGGCAGGGCTGGGAGCCTCCCCCTTCCTCGGCCCACGCAACTGGGACTCCGGCCCAGACGAAGCCTGAGTCAGTGCCGGAGCCAGGATCCCAAGCAGGCGTTTCCAGCCCCGCTCTGACCTCGCCACGGCCCATCCCAGGTGGACCAGCGCAGATCCCTTCAGCCCCCGCTCCCAACCAGCCCAGGAGAGGCCCCGGGGACTGAGATCCCTCTGCTCCTCTCCAGGCCAGGGCGCCCATGTCCCGCTCCAGGCCTTCAGCGTGCCCATGCTGGGCTTTGTAAGAGACGCCGGCTCCTGCCCCAGACGCAGCCTTCACCCGGGACCCGGCACCGCCCATCGAGGGTTTGAAACACCCTCAGGCAGCGCTATACCCTGCTCTCCAAGGGCACCCAGGCAAAGGGGCCCGGACACCAGGGGCTTTACCCGCTGCCCCTGCATGTCCAGGAATCCTCTGACCAGGGCTGGTCTGGGCTCCGTACGGCAACTGGCCAGTGCCCTGGGGGCCAGGAGCTCCAGAGCAGGCAGCAAACCTCCTCTCTCGCCCCACAGGAATGAGCTCCTTGCACTCACTGCAGCAGAGCCCCAAAGTGTGGGGCGGCTGAAGTGACTTCACCCGGCAGGGCAGTGGTGGGATCGAACCCAGGGCTGCCGATGCCAACACCAGCGCCCTGACCACTAGGCCACACGCTGCGGAGACAGGGCCGCCTGAGTCAGGGGCTCACCTGCCCAGCGGGGAAGGGTCCTACTGCCCTGCCCACCCGTTAGGGGCTGGTGGATTAACACTTGGGTTTCTACACATCGGCGGAGGAGCTGTAGGTGCTCCTGTTAGCCATGTCAATGCCAGAGCCTCTCTGAATCCTGCTCAGCTCGCTGACCACATGTGGCAATGAGTTCCACAGGCCCATCGTACATGGAGTGAACTGTAAAAGCTTCATGATTCGCTCCAGGGCGAATCCAGGAGGGATTCCTTTCAAACGGGGAGTGTCGGGTTGGGTTTGGGGTTGCATTATCCCGGGGGAGCGCTGGGCCAGGTTTGGGGGTGTATTACCCCTGGAGGAGTGCTGGGCTGAGTTTGGGGGTGTATTACCCCTGGAGGAGTGCTGGGCCGGGTTTGGGGGTGTATTACCCTGCGGGAGCGCTGGGCCGGGTTTGGGGGTGTATTACCCCCAGGGGAGTGCTGGGCTGGGTTTGGGGGTGTATCACCCCAGGGGAGTGCTGGGCTGGGTTTGGGGGTGTATTACCCTGTGGGAGCCCGCCTCATGCTCCAGAGCCTTTGGTCCCTACACCGCCCTGAAGCCCTGATGGTCCTCCACTCACTTCCCCCCTCACAGCCTGCTGCTAACCTCACTCATATGCCTCACTGCCCAGCTCCAGAACCTGGGTCCCCCTAGCCCCGCTCCCGCAGCCATGCTGCTGGCCGCTTCACTGCCCCTGCCAGCTCCAGAGCTTTGGTTTTCCCCTACATCCCTGAGCCCGCTGATGGTGCCTCACTCACTTCCCCCTCCAGTCCCTGCTGCTAACCTCAGCTCATTGCGCGTCCTGCCCGCAGCTCCAAACCCTGGGTCCCCCTACCCCCAGCCTGCTGCTGGCCCCCCTCACTGCCACCTGCCCAGCTCCAGCGCTTGGTCCCCTACAATACCCTCTGACCCTGATGTGCCCACCACTCACTTCCCCCTCAGCCCGCTGCTAACCTCACTACATTGCCTCCTGCCCACTCCAGAACCTGGGTTCCCCCTAGCTGCCCCCAACCCTGCTGCTGGCCCCACTTCCACATGCCCCTCTGCCGCATTCCCTCAGCCCTGCTACTAGCCCCACTCACTGCCCCCTTGCCCAGCTCCAGAGTCTGGGTTCCTCGCAGCCCCCCCCCCCCCATTCCTGCTGCTAGCCCCCACTCATTGCCCCCCATCCCTCACCTTGCTGCTTCAGGCCCCTACTCACTGCCTCCCTCATCCCTGCTGCTGCCCCACTCACTGCCCCCATCCCCTCAGCACCTGCTTGCCTGGCGCCACTCACTGCCCTCAGCCTGGCTGGCTGCCCCACCCCACTGCCCCCGCCTCCTGCTGCTTGGCGGCCCACTCCCTGCCCCCCATCCCGCTCAGCCCTGCTGCTGGCCCAATCACTGCCCCCCATTCCCCTGCTGCTGGCTCCCACTCACTTGCCCCTTCATTTCCTCCATCCTGTGTCTCGGCCCCACTCACTGCCCCCATCCCTGCTGCGCCCCATCTCACCTGCCCCCCATCCCTCAGTCCCTGCTGCTGCCCACTCACTGCCACCCACATCTCTGCATGCTGGCCCCACCTCACTGCCCTGCCAGAGACATCTGCCCTGTGCCCTCCCTCCGGCCCAGCCGCAAGCGTGGGCGGCTGAGAAAGATGTGTCAGGTCTGGGACTGGCAGCAGCCCCGGCCGCTATGGTAGCTGGCTCCCGTATTGGCCAGAGCCGGGCGACAGCCGTCACGGGCGCCTCCCCTTGGCTCGCCTGGCTCCAGCGCCTCACGCGCCTCCGGCTTGCTCTCCTTTTGTTATTGTAGCGAACAGTTGCCCAGCGGGGCCGGCCGGGGCCAGCCGGGGAGGCGGCGGCGCCGGGGCGGGCGTGAGGCGAGACGGGGCGCGGTGAGCGTACCCGCCCGGTTCCCGTCCCGGCCCAGCCCTCCGGGCAGGACCTCCTCCGATCTCCTCCCCCCGGGCAGAGGACCCCCGATCTTCCTCCCCCGGGCAGGGACCACCCCGATCTCCTCCCCCCCGGGCAGCGACCACCCCCAGCATCTACCCCCCGGGCAGGGACCCCCCGATTCTCCTCCCCGGGCAAGGGACCTCCCCCGATCTACCCCCCGGCAGGCGACCCCCCGATCTCCCTCCCCGGGCAGCGACCCCCCGTCTCCTATCCCGGGCAGGACCGCCCCCATATCTTAAGCGCCCCCGGCAGGGACCCCCCGATCTCCTCCCCCCGGGCAGCGACCCCCGGCAGATCCACCCCGGGACAGGGACGGCCCCGATCTCCCTCCCCCCGGCAGCGACCCCTCCGATTCTCCTCCCCCGCAGCGACCCGCCCAGATCCTTACCCCCTGGGACAGGGACCCCCCCGGATCCCCACTCCGGAACAGGGGACCGCATCCGATCTTCCCCCTCCGCGGCAGCGACCCCCCGCCAGGATCTACCCCACGGGCACGGGACCACCGATCTCCCCCCGGCCATGCGACACCACCCGATCTCCTCCCCCGGCAGCGATCCCCAGATCTACCACGGGACAGGGACCCCACCCGGACCCCATATAATTCCGACAGGGACCCATCCGATCTTCCTCCCCCCAGGCATGCGAACACCCACCCAGAATCTACCCCAAGACTCCGGCAGGACCCCCGTATCTCCTCCCCCGGGCAGTGACCCCCCCGAATCCCCCCCTGGGACAGACCCCCGATCCCTCCCCCGGCAGGACTCCCCCCGATCTCCTTCCTCCTACGGGCAGCGACCCCCCAGATCTAACCCCCGGCGCAGGGACCCCGATCTCCTCCCCCGGGCAGCGACCCCCCAGATCCACCCCTGGGCACAGGACCCCCCGATCGTCACATCCTTCCCGGGCAGCGACCCCCCCAGATCTACCCCACCCGGCAGGGACCGCCCCGACTCTCCCCCTGGCATCGACCCCCCCAGTCTACGCCCTGGACACCGGGCCCCCCCCCATCCCCACTCCGCGACGGCACCCCCACCCGATCCTCCTCCCTCGGGGCAGCCCGACCCGTGCCCAGATCCACCCCTGGGCGGGACCCCCCTATTCCAATAACAAAGAACAACAAGATTGTTTTAAATTCCATTTAAATCCGATCCCCACTCGGGACAGGACCCCCGATCTCCTCCTCCGGCAGGCGACCCTCCAATCTTAGCCCCCCGGGCAGGGACCGATCTCCTCCACCGGGCGGACCACCCCCAGATCTACCCCCCGGCAGGGACCCAAGATTCTCCCCGGCAGCGACCCCCAGATCTACTACCCCGGGCAGGACCGCCCGATCTCCTCCCCCGGGCGAGCGCCCCCCCCAGATTCTACCTCTGGGAGGGACCCCCCCGATCCCCACTCCGGGACAGCGACCCCCGATTCCTCACCTCGGGCAGCAGACCCTCCAGATCTACCCCCGGGCGGGACCCCCCGATCTCCTCCCGGGCAGCCGACCCCCAGATCCACACCCCTGGAAGTGGCACCCCCGATGCTGCCTCCCCGCGGCTAATGGACCCCACAGATCTACCTCCCGGCAGGGACCCCCGATCTCCTCCCCCGGCGAGACCCCTGGGCAGCAGCCCCGCCGCCCGATCTCCCCCTCGGGCAGGGACCTCCCCCACGAAGCTACCGCCTCTGGGCAGCGGACCCCAGATCCCCACCACTGGGACAGGGGACCCCTGGCAGCGACCCTCACTCTCTCCCCTGGCAGCGACCCACCCCAGTCCCCAGCCGACCGGCAGGGACCCCCCCTCCGATCTCCTCCCTTCTGGCAGGTAACCCCAGATTCCCTCTGGCGGGACCCCCCAGATCTCCCTCCCACAGGCAGGAACCCAAATCTCCCCCTCCAGGCAGGACCCCCCCAGAATTCCCTCCCTCAGGAGAGGGACCCCCCCCGTCTACCTGCCCGGGCAGCGACCCTCAAACCGATCCGCAACTCCCCCAGGGTCATACATCCCCAACCCAGCCCAGATCCCTGGGTGATACCCCCCAACCGTGTCGCCCGGCCTCCCCGCGGGTGATCACCCCAACCCGGCCGCAGCCGCCCTGGGGTAATACACCCCAAACCCGCCCAGCACTCCCAGGGTTATACACTCCCCAAGCCCAGCACCGGCGCTCCGGGGATTGATACACCCCCAAACCCAGCCGCACACTGCCCGCGGATAATACACCCCAACCCGGCCCCAGCACTCCAGGTCCGTATTACCTCCCAACCGCCCAGCACTCCCCCGGGGTAATCACCCCCAAACCCAGCCCGGCACTTCCCGGGTCACACCCCCAAACCGCCGCCAGCACTCCCCGGGGTATACCCCCCCAACCCGCCCAGACTCCCCCCGGGGCGTGATAACCTCTTAAACCCGCCGCGTGCCACCTCCCCCGGGTCATACACCCCCAAACCCGGCCAGCACTTGCCCTGGGGGTAATACACCCCAAACCAGCCGGCACTCCCCCGGGGTGTCACACCCCAACCCGCCCGCAGCTCCCCTAGGGTAATACACCCCAAACCCACGCCCAGCACTCCTCCAGCGTATATACACAGCCGAACCCGGCCGGCGCTCCCCAGGGTGATACATACACCCCAAACCCGGCCAGACGCGTCGTCCCTGGGGTAATACACCCCCGAACCCGGCCCAGCGCTCCCCCGCGGGAGTGATCCCCCAAGCGGCCCGGCGCTCCCCAGGGGTAATACACTCCAGCCGGCGCCACGCACTCCTCCAGGTGGTATAATCCCCCCAAATAGCGCCGGCACTCCCCGGGGTAATACCCCAAACCCAGCCCAGCAGCTCCCTGGGTGATACACCACCCAACCCGGCCCGCACTCCCCCCGGGGTGATCATCCCCAAATCCAGCCCTGCACTCCCCAGGGTAATACACCCCCAACCGGCCCAGCTCTGCGCTGGGGTATATCACCCCCAAACCCAGCGCACCTCCCCGGGGTGTATTAACAAAACCCAAACCCCGGCCCGTCCCCCAGGGTAATACCCCCCAAACCCCCCGCCGCACTCCTCCAGGAGTAAAAAACACACCGAAAGCGCCGGCGCTACCCGGCGGGTAAACCCCCAACCCGCCCCAGCACTCCTCCAGGTAATACACCCCAAACCCGGCCGGCGTCCCCGGGGTAATAACACCCCAACCCAGCCCAGCACCCGGCAGGGTAATACAACACCCCAAACCGGCCCGGGCGGCTCCTCATCGGGTGTAATCCACCCCAACCCAGCCGCCGAGTCCCCAGGGTAACCACCCCAACAAACCCAGCCCCGCATGCCTGGGGTAATACGCCCCAAACCGCGACCACGCACTCCTCAGGGTATACATCCCCCCAAACCCGCGCCCATCCTCCCCTAGCGGGGGTAATACAACCCGTCCCAATCCCGCCGGCAACTCTCTGCAGGGTAATACACCAAAGCCCGCCGCACTCTCCAGGGGTAATACCACCCAAACCCGGCCAGCATCCTCCAGGTAATACACCCCCAACCGGCCGGCGCCTCCCGACCGGGGTAATACATTCCTCCAAACCCGCCCAGCTATCCCCGGGGTAACACCCCAACCCAGCCCGCCAGACGACCCGGGGTAATACACCCAAACCCGCCCAGCACTAGCCCTGGGGGTAATACACCCGCCAAATCCGGCCAGCACTCCCGGGATAATCACCCCCCAACCGGCCCAGCACTCCCTTGGGGTGTACACCCGCATACCGGCCCGCACTTCCTCAGGCGGTATCACCCCCAAACCCGCCGTGCTCCCACAGGGTAATACACCCCCAACCCAGCCCCTCCCTGGGTGACTACACCCCCAAACCGCCAGCACTTCCACTGGGGGAATAGCACCCCTACACCCGGCCGCAGCGCGCGCCTGCAGGGTTATAACACACCCACAACCCGGCCCAGCATCCTCCAGGGGTAATACACCCCAACTCAGCCAGCACTCCTCAAGGGGTGAATACCTCAAGACCTGGCCCAGCGCTCCCCGGATATTGCCAACCCCAACACCAACCGACACTCCGTTTGAAAGGAATCCCTCCTGGATTCGCCCTGGAGCGCACTATGCAGCTTTTACAGTTTTCACCCCATGTACGATGGGACCTTGGAATCTCATTTGCCGACATGTGAGCG
>NC_133779.1:45548037-45574970 GCF_003597395.2 Chelonoidis abingdonii
GGGCAGTGAGTGGGGCCAGCAGCAGGGCTGGGGGGGGCTAGGGGGAACCCAGGTTCTGGAGCTGGGCAGGAGGCAATGAGTGAGGTTAGCAGCAGGGCTGGAGGGGGAAGTGAGTGGGGCACCATCAGGGCTCAGGGGTGTAGGGAGAACCCAAGCTCTGGAGCTGGGCAGGGGACAGTGAGTGGGGCCAGCAGCAGGGCTGGGGAAATCCAGGTTCTGGAGCTGGGCAGGGGGCAGTGAATGGGACCAGCAGCAGGGCTGGGGGGGGCAGGGGGCAGTGAGTGGGGCCAGCAGCAGGAATGGGGGGACTGGGGGAAAACCAGGTTCTGGAGCTGGGGAGGGGGCAGTGAGTAGGGTTAGCAGCAGGGCTGGGGGGCGGGAAGTGAGTGGGGCATCATCAGGGCTCAAGGGTGTGGGGGGAACCCAAGCTCTGGAGCTGGGCAGGTGGCAGTGAGTGGGGCTAGCAGCAGGGTGGGGGGGAACCCAGGCTCTGGAGCTGGGCAGGGGGCAGTGACTGGGGTTAGCAGCAGGCGTGGGTGGGGGAGAGACCCAGCCTCTGGGGCAGGGCTGCAGCGAGCAGCCTCAGGCTGCACTGGAGGGGACTGAGGCCAGGGGACCCAGAACAATGGGGGAAAGTGGCAGTTTGTAGCTGCCTCCCTCTAGCACCAGCCACTCGTCTTTCCACCTGGCCCCACAGCCAGGAATGGCTTTTGTGCAGCATGACTCCCTCCTTGCTCCCAGCAGAGCTGGCAATGCCTGGGCTCCACCACAGCCCCAGCAGGCCAGAGGGACCTTAACAACAGTGGGGTTTAGCCCAGATTTTGACCCAAAAGGCTGAGAGGAGAGGGGAAGGGAGAGCAGCAGGGAGCCCAAGGGGGTGGGGGCCAGCGCTATCCTCTTCTCCTGGAGTTTCAGCTGCTCCACTTAGATTGTTGACACTATTTTCACTAGGCAACTTTTGCTGCCAGTAATTGAGGGCAGTGAGACAAGGGCAGAGCTATAGACTCAGGCCTGTCTGTCTACACTTGGGGGTGTTTCACTGGTAGTTATACTGCTGCACTGGAAGGTTTTGCTGCGGTTAAATCTGTCTAAAAGTGCTTCTGTCTGCACAGCACAGTAACGCGTTTAACAGGGCTTCCACCAGCAGAGCTAGGTCAGTAAAACAATCACACGCCTATCTGCCATGCCTGTGGGAGAACTTCAGGTCAGGCTGAAATCCTGGTCTTCCTGAGGCAGAAAAGGATGTTCCTCCCCTGGGGTAATTATAGACAGGAGGTAAAAGCCAAGTCAAGGCGCCGTAAATTTAACACATTAGCAGCTCAAGGTAAACGTTAGGCTCTCGCTCGTGTTTACCTTATCCTGCTAGCACTGGGGAAAACCACAAGCTGCCTTGTCTTCACTAGGATTTTACCACATGTGTAGCTAAGCCCTGGTAAGAATTATTTTCCTGCTGTGGGTGCACCCTGAGCCCCCACTGACCCATCTCATGCATGAGTGGTCCCATGGAGCTCAGTAGGGCTTCTCCTGTGTTGGGAGGGCCCCACTGTTGTCATTAAAAACCCTTGTTCTTCGAACCCTCCTGGCCTCAGAGTCAGCCTGTAACTATTGGACATTAGGATGGAAGTGTCCTAGTGAGGTTATCCCCACACTGGGTCTTCTTGCACCTTTCCTCTGCTGTAGCTGATACTGGCCCGTCAGATGGGATGCAGGACTAGATGGACCACAGGTCTGATCCAGGCTGGGAGTTCCAAGCTCAGGCTAAGCTGTGTGGTTGTTTCTGTTTCCCCTGGGGAGAGCTGAGGGCATGCCCCACACTGCCCTATAGCAGCTTCCTGCCTGTGGCCAACATGCAGGCTGATGCAGAAGGTGCAATGGACCATACCCACCAGCTTTCCTAGGCACCACAGGCCATTCCTCAGTTAAGGCTGTCTGGCCCCTGCTGGGAGTGGGGGGGTCACACAGTGACAGCTAAGCCCCGCCGGCAGGACTCACTTCACTTTTTTGTTTTTAAATAAAAAATGCCAGAGCTGATGAGAGATGCAGCCCTGAGAGCCAACCTGATCCACAGAAGAGGAGCGGTAGGTCCAGCCTTGCAGGAAGACACCTCTAGGATAACAGTCCCCAGGCCTGCTGCTTCTTTGGGGGCCCTCTTAAGACTGTCAGTCTCCTAGACAGACCCATATGTAGTTGGAACTACTCAGCAGAATCTCACTGTACATAGACCCAGAGGCTCCATAGCCCATTAGCAAGCCCATTCCCCTGCCAAACGACACCTCCCCCCTTCCCCGCTACTCACTTGGAGCCTTGTCAAAAGAAAACTAAAAATACCCAGTAAAGTCTCGCATTAGTTGCAGGTAGGTGAATTTACTCTATCAGTTTAAAGGCACTGGTGATATATAGATTTGGAAGGGGGAGGATGATGTGTGTCTTATGAGCTCAATCCACCACAAAACACTGTTCAGAAAGCCAGAGATGTGGGGAAAATTTGGCTGGAACAAGCTTTGAGAAGCCTTCTCACTGGCAGAGCTGCAGCAGCACCTAGTGACTGGATAAGTTGGGCAAGCTCACTCAGCATTTCAATGTTTAAATTGAGATGTACAGAGAACCTGGGTAGTGCCAGGGCTTGCTTTTCATGAACGGTATTGGTAGTCTGAAGCCTAGGCTCCTTTCTATTCAGGGAGTATTTCAGCTCAGCATTCAAAGAATTTAAGGGAACAAGGCAAACATTTTTCTGTTCAAACAGTAAGACTAGACGCAGCACAGTAAATAGACAACAGTAAAGAGTTTGATGTCTTATTTATAGTGTCCCCTTCTCATAACTCAGTCACTTTAATCTTTCAGGTTTCATATGCCCATTCCTGAAGCAGCAGCATGCTGTGATGTTTGCACCTAACCCTGTCCTGCAGTCTCTGCCACCCAAATAGAGGAAAATTAACACAACATAAGTGTTGGGGGCTGTGTTAGCACCTCGTGTCCCTTGAATGACTAAGATATATCATTTTTAAACAAGTATCTTCAACTGGCAACCTTAAAGCACTGGCAGCAGGGGTTAGGGGGACAGTATTTTCAAGACAAAGATAACTGGAGGTTAGGGAAGAAACATCCTATAGCAGTACTGAAATCTACTGGCCCCACTAGTAAAGCAGATCCTTCTTGAAAGTGCAAACGCTCAGTTACATCACAGCATTAAAGCGTGTGAAAAGGCAGCTGGCAGTCTGAATGCCCTTACATACTATAGTAATTATCACAGGCAGACACAGCCATAATCAAGGAAAGCTGAGGAGAAATGTCAGTTTCCTTCTTTGAACTGGTATACAGGAAGCCCTGGGACTTACCCACAATTGGCTCCTGAAAATTGTGTGGTAAGTTGAAACATTGTAACCGCAATCCACTCCATTGCTGGACTGAGCATTGTAGTCAAAACCAAATGTAAGATGAATCAGGGTGTCAACTCAGAAACGTTGCAAGTGCCATTTGTCTCGTAAGTCAAATGACAAGGATGCCCTGTACAAATTAGCTGGGAGCCCTGGATAAGCAACAGCTTGCATAACAAAGGGGGGACCAGGCAGTCCCCTACCCCATGAGAACAGGGGATTTAGATGAAATTCCAGCTATAATGGACTGCCAGCCACTGGAGAGGAAGCTGTTCTAACCGTAGTTGTGATGTTCCATTCAGGAGAGAATGATCGTTTACTGTCTTCTCATATCCACTAGAAAAGTTATTCATCCCACAGACTTTACTATCAACAATTAATGCTTGAGAATACCATTCTTACAACTTACTGCATTTAAAAAAATCCACAACGTCCACATATTGTTTTTATAATTGTTTCTCCTTTGTCACAACGAATGAGAAATACAAGATTCCATTGAAACTGGAACAGTTCACAGGATGGTTGAACTTAAATCTTCGGGGGAGGGGGTGGGGATAGGGACGAAGGCAAACCCCTTCTCAACTTCTAAAGCCAACCTAGGTTAAATGCACCACAGACGCCACCAAAGTTGGTCTGGATTGAAAATTCAGTTTTGGTTACACTGAAAGGTAACAGCACTTGTTGATAAAACCAATTTTGGACCCAGGATTTTGGAGAGACTATTCTACCCATGATTTTCTTTCAGGCATCATTAATGTGCTTGTTTCAAGATCCTTAAAACAGAAGCTAGTTCTTTTTCTAGATTTTGGTACACAGAAGCCATTAGTGCCATCCCTTCAAACATGATACAAAATAAATTCAAATTTTATCTGAAAAACAGCCTTTAACCTGGAAAATCCTCTCTAGCTAGCAACCAGTGGGAATGAACTTTCGGTACAAAATAAAAGACTGACATGTCTATCTTTCTTAACTTGAATTTGATTGATTAGGGAGTCCTGGAGGGAGATGTTTTGGTATGTTTACTTCAAATGAGTTATTGCAACAATAAAACTGCAAATGCGGATATTTACCCTTTAGCCACACTATGGGATCAACTCCTACCCTGAAACAAACCATGAAGAGTAAGAGGCAGGTATAACCATGTGATCCCCCAGTTTGTGTTCCGCACCAACGAGCACTTCACCTAAAAATGCACAGATTGTGGCATACATGCAGCATTTTCCCTTCATAAACACAAAGGAACTTAGTGTGCCATCGCAGCCAGGCTGGCGTGCCGAGCACACCCCTGCACTGATGTCAGTAGCTGTATCTGCAGCTCGTCTGTCACATTCATGTTCAGAGTAGTTAGGAAAAATTATAAAAAACAATCCAAAAAAGGTTTCATACAACATATAGTATCAAAATGTAAGAGAAACATACTAAAATCTGATCTCTTGTTAGAACAGAGCCACCCCTGTTCCTGCAGGTCCTTCCAGCATGAATCAGGTTTTTCCATTTTTAGCTTATGGGCATTGACATACACATTAACTTCAATGAGAGTCTATCAGAAGGACCTTCAGTCATTGGTTTCTGGATCTGTCTGAGCCATGTAAGCATCCAGCTCAGCATCGAGGTGTCCTTTCGTTTTAGACATGTAAGCATCTAATTGGTTGTCCAGTTGTTCCTTGGTCAACGCAGGACGTGCAGACCCTCTTCCTCGTCCTCTGCCTCTGCCACGACCACCGAAGCCCCCTCTTCCCCGGCCGGCCATGCCACGACCTTACAGTGAAACAAGATTACAGTTACACACCACACTGGAATGCACCGCCAGACTCGGACAGAGGGAGCAAACATTAAGGATCTGACCTAATCCCACCGATGAGAGTTTAGCTACAGCTGCCCGTGCGCCCTCAACTCACCACCCCATACTACCTAGACAAGGCAACAGTTGGGTAGGCAGTCCACTGAAGAAGCACTCAGGTACATAACAGCACCCAATGTAGAGACCACTGAGTGGCACACTGTACACTACATGGTATGCGAGAGAGCCACGTGCAAGGTGGAGACAGCTGGTGGCCAACGGTGCTGCTTCTGCTACTGACCAGATCAGCCCCTTAGTCAAGTCACTCTCCTGGTTGTCTCTCTCCTTGTGCATCAAGTGTCTGTTCAAATCTCTGGACAACTGTCTCCCCACAGTATCTCTGCTCTCAGTTCATCCTCCAACCTCATTATACTCGTCCATATCCATATCCTATTACCTCGCACGCTGCCCCCAACCCTGTGCATGGGATATTTTCCTTTCTCCGGTGTGACAAGCACCCTCTTTTCCTCCTTTAAACCCACTTCCATGAACCTTCCTACATCTGTCTCCTTCTCACAGAGCTTCTCGTGTTTCCCTGAGCTATAGGCAAGTTTATCTGAATCACACCAAACTCTTGAGTGGAGACCTTTTCTTTAAACCCATTTTGTAAAGCACCACATATCTTTACTGCACTCTAAATACACGCGTCTACTTTACGTAGTATGAGAACTAATGACTTTCTACTTGTGGACAAGTTACAAACTATTTGTCACAGTAAACAGGAAGTTTTCTCCTTTGAACAAGTATAAATAATCTAGTGTTGCACCAGACCCTGCTATTGCAATGCCAGTCATCTAGAATTACTGAGCGAGACTTAAAGAATGTTTTTTGCAGCTGAGCCCAAGCAGACCCAACAGGTGGTGTGGAATATTTTTTGTATACCTGTTACATATCAAAGCCCTAATGATCCTGTGCCCCTCCGGGAGACAGTGGCAGCCCATACAGTGCTGAAACTCCATACAGTGTATGTACTTTTAAAAGCAGCAAAGACTCCACTGCCTGAGATGGCGTTTGAAGTTGCAGTCTTGTACAGTGCTGTGTGTGCCCATCAGCATCAAGGCAGGGTCCATAGGGCAGCCCCATGGTACACTTTACATTGCTTGGTACCATTTTAGCCTGGCATTAAACCCTAACACACACTAGTGCCTTGATGCATCAGACAGTTACTAGCCAAGTATAAACAGCATTTATTCCCCACCACCCTTCCTATCAAGCTTTAGAGAAAGCAGCAATGCCATTAACAATTAGGAATAAGCTTGCTCGATACATATCCCATCAATTTTACATTAGGTGTCAAACTAGTTCTGAGGGACCTGTTTCGGCATTAAAACACACTAGGACTGAATTAATGTCATTCAACAAGGAAGACAAGGAAATAATATTAAATCTCCAATGTTAATTCACAAAAGCAAGGAAGTTGTAGGTTCTTACCTGCCATTTGCCCCCGCATCTAGGAACACAGGTGCTGCAAAGAAACCAATGGGCCTTTTGCTAAAATAAAAAGCCACAGCATGTGGCTCAGTGTGCTCTGATCACTGTGATATCCCATTTGAGAATTCTCTAGTTTGGGCATTAAATGATTCCACTAGGTCAGCTCCGATTGCAGCCTACATTTGTTCTAGTGCCAATCCCGTTTGGGGACTGTTGTAATTTAATACTTTGCACTATTTAAGGAACAGATTCCATTTCAAACTCCCAGTGAACTAATAAAACCAGGGCCTGAAAAATTTCCACTTAAGCAGCAAGTAGGACACTTCCCTGTTGAGGCTGGAGGCCTAAGCCCTCAGGTTCTGCATAATTTAGACTTTCGCTTAAGGAATGTGCACCATATGGTTGTGAAGGTTACACTTCATTCCTGATTGGAAAGTGAAACAATGCAGAGTCGTTTGTACAGAAATTGCACCAGTGCCTTTGCCACTATTCAAAGCCTCACCAAGGAGGAGCGTGATACTGACAAGACTCTGGTCAGTTTCACCACCACTATCCACAACCCTCTGGGAAGCAATGACACCAACTAGGATCTGGCCTTTCAGCACAAATGTTGCTAAAACCAACAGTTCAGAAAATGAAAATGTGTTTGTATCCACTGTACAGCATAGTATCAAACAAGTGTATCTTTATGGTGGAGATTCTACTTCACAGGTGATAATATACATTATATTTTAACCAAGAAGATGCAAGTTAAAGGTTGCTTCAGATTCTTCTCTAAACAATACCCTCATGCCTTCCCAGATGTCAGCACACTAACCTCTGCCACCAATTCCTCCACGACCCATGGCTCCTCTGCCTAGACCACCTCTCCCAGGTCCACCACGACCTCTAATGCCACCTCTTCTCAGGCCCATTCTAGGGGATACACCACGTCCTCCTCGAAGTAAACTCTGACCTTTAATGGGGTGAGGAAAAAAAGTCAAGCAGGTAATCAAAACAAGAAGCTAGCTGTCAAACTTCGCAAGAAGTCATTGAATATCCTCCCCCAGGGATATTTTATTTCCCATATTAACAATATACTCACCTCTGAGGGGAATGCCTCCTCTCAGCAACGCCCTCGCTCCACGTCCACCACGCATGGCTCCTCGTGGTAAACCTCTCTGACCCATAGGTAGCCCTCGTCCTCCAACAGCTCCACGAGCCAGGGGTCCTGCTGGCCGGCCTAATCGTGCCTGGATGTTACTTTTACCCAGGCGCTGCTTTAAGCTCTTCTGGAATGAAAGTTTTTTTAAAAACAGGAACGTCATGTAGCTATCAGGGAGTTATCATGCAACTGGCATAGATGGAAGCAGATACCTCCACCAGCAAAGGAGGAAGCAGAATCTAGACAGGGCCCAAGACCCACTGCAAAGTATTTAGGTCTCAAGAAAGATCTTGTCTAGAGAGGGCCAGTCTGTCAAGTGTAAGCCCAGCTAAGAAGTGAAACAGACATCTAATCTCCAAGGTGGGCTGCAGCCTTCCCTTTGAGAAAGGTGCTCAGGAACGAGTGATGAGCCTGCTGCAAACGTCTAGAGAAAAAGTTAGATCGTCTACAGCCAGCAGAATTGTGCACTCAGCCTCTGATAATTATATGCCCAAAGTTTCAAATCCAGTAATCTCACTGGAACAATCTTATGTCTAGATTTCCCCAGACATCCACAGAGACTAAACCCTTCCATATTTGTCTTTATAAGCTAGCACAAACAGGAATATTCACCCCCTCCAAAACAACTGCATTAAGCTCCAACTTAAAAACCACAAGAGCCAAGAAATTCAGAGTTAAGACCAAGATTGTTTTCTCCTCTCAAATGACTAATAACTCAGTGCAAGGCAGTTAAGGAAACACTTAGACCCACTTTATACCACACAGCCCAATATATTTTGGGCTTAATTTTCAGATTTGTTTGCATTATACCATACATTTGGTTCTTTGTGTCAAACAAATTTTAAAGCTGCTTTCATCCAACCCCTTCTCTGGAGAGCGGCCAGCAGGGGCTAGAATGATGTTAGATATCTGCTGTCTTCGAGTACAATCGTAAGATTTCAGGCATTTCACAGTTTTAGGCAGTATAACAGCTTTTAGATGAACCACAACAGGTCTACAATACCCAATTCTTTACCCTGTGCAGCCAAACCTGCCCCCTGTACTATCTGAATTGGAACAGGACACTGAAGCACATCGGCTGCCACTTGGTGTAACACAGGAAGGGATGGTCATGCAGTAGGGGAAACGGTGCTGACCTGAGCGAAGTAGGGTGGGTAGTGAGGTTGAAAGTTCATAGCTGTGACTGCATGGCCTCCCAATGGTGCACAAGACCCTAATATTCTTCACAGGATGCTCCTCCAGAGGAACAGTCCCTGCTCCCCTACGTACCAGCGAATAGACTTTCCAAAGTCAATTAGTGATGACTGCTGAAGAGCAACCCAACACTACTAGAGTCCCCGAATTCTCCCAGAAGAACACATTGCAGCTGTCATCTTTAATAAGGAGGTGTGACCCATAGAGGCCACCAGTCCTAGTATGCAATGCTCTACTCGATCTGCTGGCTCTATCTCCACATGAGATTTACTTGTACGCATTTCCATAATGCTCCTCAAGGCAGCCAAGTTCCTCAACGTGAGAAAGGGCATTAGAGGGAGGTTGTACTCCAGGCTCTACAGGCAGCTCTGGACCCCCGCAACCTACGCTGACTGAGAAGGAGCTATGCTCTACCTTCTTTTCCATCGGAAGTTCAAACATGAACCTCAAACCCAATATACATTTTGATCTTGAACTGCGGAGCAAGATCCAGAACTGTGTTTAATCCTAAAAGGTAGTGTGTATATGTGCACGTGTGTGCACAAGGTTCCAATGAAAAAGTGAAACAGGTGCCAGTGAAGTAAAGTGAAAGGGTCTGTATTTCCTCACACAGATTCAGCCACTCACTGACTCCGCAAACAAAGGGAACAACGTACTTTAGGAAATGAGACTTGCCTATCCTTTCATATCACTGGTGAAGCCCTTATGAGATTATATTATAAACCCCTTCCGTGGAAACATAAATTATTCATATAGAGAGCTTTTGTTTAGAAGCTCCAGACAAAGTTTCCCTTACTAGCACCTGGTTCTGATTTTAGGGACAGCAGGCTCCTGGGCTCTGAGTGCAATGTAGTTACATTCCTTTTCATGAAAGAACAAACACCAAACTCCAGCACAAGAGTCAGATAAAGATTGTAGTTATGTGACAAAGCCGCTCAAATAGAACCTTCCACAGTTCTCTCCTAGTGTGCCCAAAGATGTCCGGGATTATATTTAACGACTACTGTATTTGAGTCATGCAAGGCTGCTATTTAAAGCTAACAAACAGCAGTGTAGCAGGACCCTCCAGACCCATGTTTTAATTATTTCCATGGACCATACATACACAAATTTCAGGAGAAACTCTCCAAATCTCTCTCTGCACTAACAGTTATACAGCACGTTACGTTCTTTACAGTTTGAGATACTCTGATAAGAAGCACTTTGCACAGTAACATAGCTAACTGCCTCTTGGGCCCCATATTCTAATCACTATCTTATCAATGAGGGCTCACATCTAGCAGACCCCATTCACTGAGCAATGCACAGGTACTATTTAAATGTGATGTACAACTCAATATGAATACACCGTGCTCAGATCTGCTGTTCCACACTGGACCTTCAAATGGATGCCAACTTTTGGGCTGCTCAGTAGCATACTGCTCTGGTCAGTCTATGGGGATAACAGGAATAGTAAGATTCTTGTTACTTCAGCAAGAATTTATGAGAAACCAAGAACTCTTTTAGTTCCTGTAGTTCTTGTTCAGACAACTGCTGGCAATAGCATAAAACAAAGGGGGGGGAAAAAAAAGGCAGACCCAGCCCCCTCAAAAAAAGAAAAAAAGAAGGCACTAACAGGGAACAAGAGCTAACACGTTGCAATACGAAAGCAGCTACATAAAGGCATTAAGAATTCAGCAGATCCAGAAAACTGGAATCAGACCATTTAGGTGGGGGAGAAGGAAAAAGCTGTGAAATTTCAGGTTGTCCTCTCTTCTGGGAAAATAGCAAAAGAGGAGATTTAAACAAACAATAACCAATAGAAGACATGACAGACTAACTGAACTAAATAGTATTAATTAACAACCTATAAAGCATTACTTATCTGCAGTGACAATCTGAAATTCTCTTGAAGTTCCTCCAAACATTCTCAGCTCTTACTTTCAAGCGACATCTTGAAAAATTCTCATATCCTGAAAAGCCACCAGCTGCTGACAGGCATCATCAACTGTCTGCAGTGCAATAGGACACCTTCTCTCACCTGCTTAAGCTTCAAGGCAGCCTGAACAGAAGGTCTATTCTCCATCTGCTGGGCCAGTCTTCTGTTTCTGGCACTGGCCAGTTGCTGCTGCTGCTGCATGGTAGCCCGAATATTCACTGGCATCGGCTGTTTGTTCTTCAGCATATTAGTAAAGCTTCAAGGTCGAACAAAATGGGTGTTTAAATAAAGTTTTATTACAAACATTTATGGCATTTCATGGCTCTCAAGACTGGAGCTCCAGATCCCATGAACTTTATGTAAAAAGTGGCACACTTAGATCATGTCATATGCGAGTTATGTATTCTTTGTTTTCCACAAATGTGCTAGAATAGGAAATGCAGATTTGTATAAGTGCAACACATTAATTCAAAAGTGATAAAGTTTTAAGTTATTGCTTTTAAAGGTAAAAGAAGTTATGAAAAACAAGCAACAAGCAGAAATGGCCATGAGAGACAGGAGAAGACATTACAACGAAACAGGAAAGCAAACTGAAATCTTAATGCAAAAGCCAAGACAGATAGTTTAGAAGGGAAACTGTTTAATAGTCTGAGGGGAGTAAGCATATTTATGAGTCGCATCACTCTGACAACAGAAAATCAAGGGTCTGGCATAATACTTATAAGGAGGACAATTCTATCACCATAAGAGATGCCAACATATGAGTGCATTCGTTTAGACTACAATTTCGCTGGTATTTCAGAATTTCTTTGGTGCATTAGGGATTTTCTGCCTTTAAAAATTATGTGGTGTGAACGTACCACCAGGAACGTAGGCTTCCTTACTAGTAATCAGTGTCTACAGTATCCCAATAGCTACAAATAATGAAATTAAGCACTACAAAGTGCTCAATGTGGTCTGGCTGGAACTAACAAAATTAACAGCCAGGTAACTCCCCTGCACCCTAACGATCTGCCTGCCCAGCCATAAATCACAAGCACTGGCAAAGACTACCGCTCACTGCAGTGAACACTGGAATAGGGACTGCATATAAACGGCTTCATTTTTCCTTGGCTTAATGATATTAACATTTAACCGGAGAGTGAGTTAGTGAGAAAGTGAAATATGAACAGAAGCTTCACTGTTAGTTCATCACTATAGATTTGCAAAAGCTTAATGGCATGAAAGAGCAGAGGGCTCTTTAAGAGAGAAAATAAAAAGCAGTGCCAAGAAAGGAAAGCGATGGAGACGAAGCAAAGCATTTGCCTCTTACAAGGCCCAAGAACATTGTTAAAGGGCCTCTGGGCTGGTTTGGTGGCCTGCTGCATGCCTCTTACAGGCCAGACCACATGCGTGTGTCTCCTTGGACAAAGCAGCAAGCCTTCTGCAGCTTCGGTAACATGCTACCATGCTGCAGTGGTCAACTATATAAAATGTAAAAACGTGGAAGAAAAAGGGAGGGTGCGAGGTTTCTCTTTTTTTAATAAGACATCCCACCACATTTACGTCTCATATAGTTTACTATTAACAGCTACTGACAAAATCCTCCAAAATAATGGCCCTTTGAACCTCGTGTACCACATTTGTTGCAGCTTAAGACAGAGGTGCATAGCCACCTGCTTCTTTTTTAGTTAGGTTAAAACAGGGCAGAAACCATGTTGGTTTTGGACACTGGACACAGTGACAATTAAGTAAAAATTTCTTATGAGCTGAAGTTGCTGTTGGCTTCCTCACCGCTCGTTCAGAGACATCTTGGTGGTGCTCTTTAGCACAACCTTTGGCGCTGACTGCGCAGCCATCTTCAGATCACGATCGTCTGAAACAAACAATAGCTAGATTTAGTAAGAAGAACTGAGCCCATGAAATTATTTGGCTAGATTTTCCATGCCAAACTTGTGTGTGTGGAGACAGCCAAGAACCATGTAAATCAATGATGTGACTGCGCTAGCAGTGCATTTCACAGCATCATGAAACATCCTAAAAGGTAAGTTTCAATAAACTAGTTGAGTTATGCTATCTCATCTCTCAACTGTGTGTCAGATTAATGCCACAGAAACATTAAATTCCACTTTCACTGAAGATCTCACCTATGTATGCCATTAACAGCCTGGTGAAGATCATTTCTAACTGGCTGGTTTCAATGAGGTTATGTTTTTCTAAGCAGGAGAGCAGTAGGAATTAATCTTTCTGATCCTGGATTCAGTTTCTAATACACTAGGCTGAGGGTTCTCAAACTGGGAGTTGGGACCCCTCAAGGGGCCGTGAAATTATTACATGGGGGGGTCACAGGCTGTCAGCCTCCACCTGAAACCCTGCTTTGCCTCCAGCATGTATAATGGTGTTAAATACATTTTAAAAGTGTTTACCTTATAACGAGGGGTCGCTTTGTGAAAGGGGTCACCACTTGAGAACCACTGCACTAGACATTAAGGCTCTGGATGCAATATTTCCTCTATCCAAGTTATGACCTCAGCTGGAACTGAGGCATCACTTGTCAGACCCTAGCCAAATTACGCCAATGCTCCCTCCTCTGCAAGCAGCCCCGGCACAGCGCAGGTATGAGGCGTGCCAAGCACTAGGCTGATGGCCTAGGGAAGGGGCTATGCCCCGCATCTGCACGCCAAACATACTATGAGCTTATTCAACATTTCTGCTGTTTACAGAGCAGTTATGGCCCATCCACGCCGCAGCCCAATACCCCAGCAGTCAGATACACTAGTGATGTCCACCGCTTGCTCGGACAGGGATAGTCTTTGAGAGGGCGGGACAGTTACCTCCATTTTCAGACACTTAGGTCCCCCCCACCCCAGCGACTGAACAGGCAGTTCACAGAGAGCCTAACGCGGTTCTCCAGCAAACAATCCCCGTCCCAGGGGGCAGGGAAGCACAACAGCAACAAAGCTGGAATTTACTTAGTGCCTTTTGAACCACTGCGCGGCCAGGGCCCAAGCCCGAGAGAGATTTTGGCCACCAAGGGAGGCGGACAGCGATCCCCGAGGGAAGGTCGGGGCCGCGCCAGCCATTCAGCTTTATTATTAGCCACACACCTAATGCGGGGAGCAAGTCCCAGACGGCAGCGCCCCGAGCCACCGAGATGGGGCGCAAGGGGGGAGCGGCGGAGCCCCCTGCATAGGGCAGCTCGCAACGAGGGGGGCAGGGAGGCCCGGCCCCGCGAGCCCCGGTGCCCGGCCCCGCAGGGCGGGAAGGCTGCTGGCCTCAAGCGGGGGGGTCTCTGCTGGGCTGATCTCCCCAGGCCCGCTGCCCGGGCCCGCTCAAGGGAGGAGTCGCCGGGCCGGGGCCAGCCCCCGCCGTGATCACAGCACCCCGTGAGCCCCGCCTCAGCCGGGCCCTGCCCCGCTCTCCCTGCCCCCAGAGCCCCTCTGTCACCGAAGCAGACGGTCGCCAGGACTCCGGGCGCGGCTGCAGGGCGGGGATGGGGCGCGGGGCTGGCTCCGTGGGGCTCCGTCCCCTCCGCCCGCTCCCCGCTGCACTCGCTCTCGAGCGCCGAAAACAAAATGGCCGCCGCTTCCTTCCCTACTCCCCCCGCGCGCAGAGCCGGGGAAAATGGCGACCGGCCGCCTCGTTTTGCGCAGCCGCGAGAACGCGCCCACGTGACTCTTCTCGCCCCTTGCGGGGCCTTGCGCCACGTGATCACTCCCGCTCGCCCCCTCCCCCTGGGGGGCTGAGCCACGTGACCACTCCCTTTTCGGGAGGGGCGGTTAGGGGCGGGGCTTGGTACAGTGGGCGGGGCCTGCCAGGGCCTCATGGGCGGAGCCTTGGATCTGAGTGGGGGTGTGGGCTGAGGGCCCCAGGATGGGGTGGGTAGGTTGGGATATGGGGCCTCATGGGCAGAGCCTTGTATTGGAGTGGGGGACAGGTTGGGATATAGGGGTTCATGGGGCAGAGGCCGGGAGGGCCTCATGGGCAGAGCTATGGATCTGAGGGGGGATGGGGGCTGAGGGCCCCAGGAAGGGGGAGAGGCTGGGATAGGGGGGGCTTTGGGCAGAGGCTTGGAGAGCCTCATGAGCAAAGCCTTGTATTGGAGTGGGGGGCAGCAGCTTGGGATATAGGGGGCTTGGGGCAGAAGGCAGGGCCCCAGGCCTGAGGAGTTGCAGCTCAGGGCCCTAGTGCAGCTGGGGGGTACCCTGGGCGGGAAGGGGGGCATGGATTGTGGCCCCAAGGTGGCTGTGAGGCCTGGGCTGGGTGGAGGGAGCCCACTTGTGGGAGTCCTGGGGTTTGACTTCTCTGGAAGCAGCTGGGTATGGGGGGCTCCCCTGCTCTGGCTGGGATAACCTGGCAGCCGTTGTTCCTCTGTAGGGTGGGTGGTGGGCTAGGAGAACCATGCCCCCAAAGCCGTTCCAGCACGTGGCTGCTTCTGTGTGAGGGTTGGGGGGCAGGGTTAGGATCTCATGCTAGGTCCATATTCAGACCCAACCCCAGGTGACAGTGACCATCAGCAAAGGCCTCTGGGACTGAACTCCCCCTCGGGCTCCCATAAGGGGATCCCCCAGGGTTGGATGATTAGCATGCTGCGTGGATGAAACCCGCACTTCCTATGAGTTATCGATCAGATAGATGATTGTGGCCCTTCACCCAACCCGGCTCAGAGGTCAGAAGTCCTTGGCCCAAGCCCTCCCCGCTCATGACACCAAAATAAGTCCAGTTGATTGTACAGATCTGTGTAATATGAAATTCCTCCAGCCTACTCGGCTCAGCAGCAAGCCAGCTAGCAGCATTGACACAACTCCCTCACAAATCCGCTTCTGTGTCAGCTGGACAGCTGACATCTCCCAGAGCTATTGGCTCAGGCTGTCTGCAGAGGCACAGGTCGATGCATCAGTTACACTCCATTCATGGTTTGCAGATTTTCTTCAAAATGACGTGGGTTTATTTAAAATGAAGGCTTCAAGTGTAGTGCATGAGATGCCAACCATCAGGAGAAAGTCTCAGCTTGCAAAGTTGCCAGCCCATTCACCATTCTGGGCCTGCCAAGGGGGTGAAACTGGCAGCAAAATGGTAAAAACTAAGAAAAAGAAAATAAGGCTCTCTCCCATGGATGTTGATCCCCATTGAATTACTCCACGTGTGCACCAGCACTGCAGAGGGCAGAGTTCAGTGCTCCGTTGCTTCAACTGGCAGTGGCACCATCAGTTTCTAATCAAGATTTGTGCATTCCTGGGAGAATGCACCCGCTAGTGTCCTTGTGGCTTTGTATTTGCAGAAGCGAGCGGCCGTGGTGAAGAATATTGTGTGTGTTACACATGCAGCATTAGTGCCAACCTCAAGCTTTCAAAAATCGTGGGTCAGCCCTCAAAAAATCCTGAGAGTGGATTAAAAATGCTGAGATTTTAAAACGTAATCAGCGTGAAGTTCTTTCTATTTCGCTGCTGGTTCTGGAGCCTTTAGGGTTGCATTGATTCACGTTCTCTAGCTTTTCTCTGCAACCCCAAGGATTTTTGTCTGTAAATGAAAGCTGAGAGCATCCTGCTATCTCCTAACTCCAGGAGCCGGGACTTTAAGAAAAACATCAAATATCAGGAGGCTAATGATAAAATCAGGGGCAGCTCCAGGCCCCAGCATGTCAAGCGCGTGCTTGGGGCAGCATGCCGCGGGGGGCGCTCTGCCGGTTTCCGGGAGGGCAGCAGGCAGGCAGCCAGCCTTCGGTGGCATGCCTGCGGAGGGTCCACTGGTCCCACGGCTTTGGTGGAACCGTGGGACCAGCGGAGCCTCCGCAGGCATGCCTGTAGGAGGTCCACCGGAGCCGCGGGACCAGCAACCGGCAGAGTGCCCCCCTCGGCATGCTGCCGTGCTTGGGGCAGCAAAATGTCTAGAGCCGCCCCTGGATGAAATCACCATACTTGGCAACATTGCCTGGGGGATCACAGTTAATATCACTTTCACTATGGAAAAACAATTAAAAAAGATGTTTTAAACAAGCCCTTGACTGGCTTATCACGTTCTTTCTTGCTTAGTGGGCCTGATTCTCCTGCTCCGTAACTCCACTGACTGCAGTGGGTTTAGTCCTAGCTTACATTGTTGTCAGAGAACTCTCACATCCCACCGAGTACTTGTGTTCCCTTGAAATGTGGTGGGTTTGTCTCTGTGGCTACGACAGATCAGTTTATTATCTGCTGCTAGGGGTTCAATGCCGTTTTCTGCATCACAGGCTTCGATCTTCTCTTTTGCAAAGGGTAGGAAGGGAAGATGAGAACCTGCTGCAAAGAACAGGGGCTGCCTGAGCTCACCATCAGATTCTTTGGGTTCACAGGTTCAAATCCAACCTGATTCTCTCCAGTCCTTTTGCTTTCTGCTCACAGATGCATCAGTCTCTGTGCAGTTTGGTTGCCTCTGATGAGCTTGTCAATGCTGAGCTTCTGTCAGCTTTGTACAGACATTAATGATGCCAGGGCATTCTTCCTAAAGATTCCCTCCGCTCGCCTAATTCTTGTCAAGGCTCTCCCCCTCTGTTCCTGACCGTTGTGCACAGATGACCACCCTCCACCCCAGAGGTGGCTGCAGCTCAGGAGAATCGGTATCTAGTTTGCAAAGTGCTTTGGCACCATCCCAGAGAAGCGTCAAATCCGCAGAATGGGTGGGCGGCTGCGGAGCTATGTGTCTGTGACACTCAGTGTCAGCCCCGCTAGCCACCCTGCGCTGCGTGCGGCTCAGCCGGTACCAATCAGAGGAGGCTGTTTATTGGGCTCCTGACCGCTCCCAGCTCTTGGGAAGGGAGCTAGGAACAGGTTCTTCCCCTTGGGGAATGGGCGCAGCACCTTATTTGTGGATTTCCTACCACCCCAGCAGGAGGCTGTCCAGCCACCACCTGTCACCCACATTTCTCTTGCCCCTTTTCCTCCGCCTTGTGTCCCCATTTCCCTCCCAGCAGGCTCCTGCCTCCTTTTCCTGCTTCGGGCCCTGTGCTACATGCTGCCAGCTACGAATGGGCATGAATGTGGGAAGAGAAAGGGCCAAACTAGCCTCTGCGGTGATCCTGGCTGAGGCACTTGGGTTACGCCAGAGCTTACAGCCTGTGCTCTCAGCCCAGAGGCGAGGGCAAGCGAAGGGACAAGGCCTGGGGATGGGGCAGCTGCTTGGCTCATGGGTCAGAGGAGGAGGGTCTGAGAGGCCCGGTGGGAAGGGGTGTGGAGAGCAAAGGGGTGTGTGTCTCGCTGGTGGCCGAGGTGACCGGAGAGGCGACTCTCCTGGAAATGGATGACTCATGCCCCCCCCAGGGAACCCCTGAGGCTGAGGGCCCTGAGCTCAGCCCCACAGGCCAGAGCATGACCTCCACCCTTTTCTAACACCAGGGATAATGTCGACTTGGGGAGCAGGCGCTCCCCCTTGCCCCACTGCAGCAGTGTGCCTTCCCCACGCTGCTCAGCTGCACTCCCAGGCTCCGAGGAAGGGGCGGGACACTGGGGTGGGTTCAGTGCCTTTAATGAGTAGCTCTGTCTAGCTGGTTAGAGGAGATGTGGGCAGCTGGCTCAGAATGGGGTTGGAGGGCTGTGCGGCTCTAGGGGGCTCCAGGCGGTGCAGGCTCCTTGCTCAGGTGTCCTCCCAGAAAAAGGAGTTGCAGGCCACGGTGAGAGCAGCCACCAGCACCACGTACTCCTTGAAATCCACCTCCCCGTCACCGTTCTCATCCAGGTCCTGCATGATGCCATCCACAGTGCCCGTGTCCTTCTGGGTCTGCAGCGGAGACACCCCCGGGGGAGGCAGGGTTAGCGTGTGGGGCCACCCCTATGGGAGAGGAAAGGGGCCCAGATGGCTGGAGGGATCCCCAGTGACAGGCCCTTGTCCTGTGCTCAGGACAAGCCAGAGAGCGAGTGGGAAACTGGAGGCATGAGCTATCTGCCTGGCCCTGGGTGGAGGAGGAGAGGGCAGGGGTCAGCGGGGAGGGGAAGGGTTAGAGCTGAAGTGGGGGAGGAGAAGCAATTAGGAGCCCACGAGGTTAGAGAGGAATGTTGGAAAACTTCATACCAGAGAGACCCATCAGCCTGGGCGGGGCTGGGCATGTGGGATCCTTCTCCGGCCCAAGCCCGAGGGAACAGCCGTCCTGCCCCAGGCCCTGGCATGGCTCTACCGCTGGCGACCACCCACGAGAGGGGAGGCCAGCGCCTGTGGGGGAGCGACGGCCCAGGGGTCCCTGTGCTGGAATGGTGGGGGCACCCAGTGCCTGAGGCAGTCCCCTAGGCCTGCCTGCTTCTACCCCCGGGGCTGGTCCCTACCTCCAGGAAGCAGCCCAGCTCTGTCTGCAGCAGCTCCTTCAGCTCCTTCTTGCTCAGCTTGCGCTTGTCACCCTCCTTGCCCGAGTAGTTGTGGAAGACGGTGATCAGCCCCTCCATGGCACGCTCCAGCTCAGAGGTCATTGCGCTGGCTCTGCAAGAAGCACCTCGAAGGGCTGAGGATCCTGGAGCCCAGATGGGGGGCTGGGGAAGGGCACAGCCTCACCCTGCTAGTGTGCCTGGAGGGACCCATGGGTGGGGACAGCGGCCTGTGGGGCCCAGCCAGCCCCTGGTCTCTTCACAGAGGCTGCCAATGTGGGGCCAAGTAGCAGTGGTGGTTCTGGGGATGGGTGCACCTGGGAACCTGGCTGGGATTCAGGCCACCAAAGAGCCACAAGCCAGGAGACCCCCTGCCCCACGCCGCATGGGGGTCAGCCCCATTCTCGTGCCACAGGGTTTGCTGTGGCAGAAAGGCCAACGCGAGGGACCGAGGAAGGATGAACAGGCCCCGCAAGGGGCAGGGCAGGATCAGGCCCTGCAGCCAGCCAGTCCCCCAGGGAAACTTTTGGGACAGCAGTGGCACCTGCCCAGATGGGGCCTTCCTGTCCCTACTCCCCTCTGCCCCAGGCCAGGGGCCTTGTGGAGTGGAGGGGTCAGAAGGTGCCCATGGCACAAACGGGTTTGAAGCCCCCCTGACTTCTGGCTGCTCCCATCCCCACCTCCCACACAAAGCAAGCTCTGACCCAAGGCTATTGGTCCCCACCTGCCTGGCAGTGTCCAGAGCTGGAGGACAGCTGCCAGCCCCCCTAGAAAAGCCCTGACCCAACCAGAGCAAAGGGGGCCAGATCAGAGCAGGGGTGACACCTCTGGAGGGAATCACTGGCAGTAGCCCTTCACTCCTGTAGAGCCACCCAGCCCCTGGGCTCACCTGGGCTTCCCCCCACCCCATATAGCCACCTGGCCCCTAGGCTCACCTGGGCTCCCCTGCACAGCCAGCTGGCTCCACACTCTTGCAGAGTGAACCTGAGTTGGCTGGTCAGTCACTTTAAATAAGAGCCAAGCCTCCCTCCCTTCAGGAGGATCTGATACTAGAGACTGGACAGCTGATGCTGGTCCAGTGCTCACCTGATTTAAAGGGACAGAGACAGCAGAGGGCCTGGTTGTAGTAGGGGAGCTCCATCCGTGTGAGGGGCTGCACAGACTGTAACGCGCATGCAAGCACACGGAGCTACGTGTGTCTCGCCTCTCCCTGCATGTGCACACGCCCTCTGCCTCGTCTCAGCCCCACGAGAGACGCCAACGCAGGGTTCGAATTTTCAGTAGGGCCCAGAAGACAATAAACGTGTGCTTGGAAGAGAATCCACTGGGGCACAAATCAGTCAACATTTGATGCTGAAGGACCCCCCCACCCCTGCCAGCCAAGGCCAATTGAGGGGCGGGGGTGATCCATGGGGCTAATCCGGGAGCAGCAGTTGTGAGGGGCGCAGGCAGCTGCATAGATCCCACTGACCCCATTCCTCAGTGGGGCCTCAACAACAGGCCCCGTCTCCTCCACCAATGCCCTGGGACTGAAGCGGCAGCTGCTCAGATTCCCAGGCCCAAAGGGACCCCACAATCTCATCTGACCTCCTGCGTAGCCCAGGTCAGAGGATATCCCTGCCTTCATTCCTGCTGGAACCAGAGCAGAGCCCTTAGGAAAACATCCCAAAGACGGCCGCTGATGGAAAATCCCCCCAGCCCTTGGTAAATTGTCCCACTGGCTAATGACCCTCAACGTTAATGACCGGCACCTGATTTCCAGCCTGCGTTTGTCTAGCTTGAACCCCCAGCCACTGGGGCCAGCACAACGGTGCTCCAGTACTGGGGACCCAGGACTGCCGCAGGCTGGGGCTGTGACAGTATTTGGGGTCATTACCACAGCCAGCACAACAGTGTTACTCCAGCCCTATGTCTGAGTGTTACTCCAGTACCTTGGCTTGGCATTACTACAGTATGTGCGGGGTCGCTCTGCCAGATGGCTCAGCTCTGTTACTCCAGCACTGTGTCCGAGTGTTACTCCAGTACCTTGGCTTGGCATTACTACAGTATGTGCGGGGTCGCTCTGCCAGACAGCCCAGGGCTGTTACTCCAGCACTGTGTCTGAGTGTTACTCCAGTACCTTGCTTGGCATTACTACAGTATTTGTGGGGTTCGCACTGTACTAATGCGTAACCAGGATGGCCAGGGCTTCTTACTCCAGCAGCACGTGACGCGATTGTAGCCAGGTTATTATGCTATGGCATTCTAAAGTAATGCAGGGATCCACGCTGTGCCAAAACAGCCCCACCGCCTGTAACTCCAATACACTAATGTGGACAGCGTTAACGTGCGCCAGTACCTAAGGATGAGGCATTACTAAGTATTTGTGCGAGTCACTGATGGAGCCGAAGATGAACGCCAGGGGACTGTTAAACTCCAGCACTGTGTCGCGAAGTGTTATCAGACTCCCTTGGCTTGGCATTTACTAACAGTATTGTGGGGTCGCTGCGGGCCAGACGGCCCAGCCTCTTTACTCCAGCACTGTGTCGAGCGTTACTCCAGTACCTTGCTTGCATTGCGACAGTATTTGTGGGTCGCTGTTCCAACGGCCCAGCGCTTGTTAAACTCCAGCACTGTGTCCGAGTGTTACTCCCAGTACCTTGGCTTGGCACTTGCTAAACGTAAATGATATGTGGGTCGGCTGCGCCAGACTCGGACCCAGCGCTCGTTATTTTTTTCCCGCACTGTGCCGAGTGTTACTCAGACTGGCTTGGCATTACTACAGTATGTGCGGGGGTCGCTGCGCCAGGAGGGCCCAGTCTCTGGTTACTCAACGCTGTCCCGAGTGTACTCCAGGTAACCTTGCTTGGCAATTACACAGTATGTCGGGGGCCCCCCGCTCGCTCGCAGAGGGCCCAGCTCTGTTATCCAGCACTGTGTCCAGTGGTCTGCAGTTATCTTGGGACTTAGACTATTGGCTATCAGTATACTGTGTAGAGTCGCTGCTAAGCTATGCATGGCTCCAGCAACTATTCTACTGGCCCAGCACTTGTGTCTGAGTGGTCATTACTGACAGTACCTTGGCTGCATTCTACAACTACTTGGGAGATGCTGCGGCGCGCGCACTGTTAATGCCAGCCCTGATCCGAGTGTTTACTACACCCAGTACCTTGACCTTGCGCCTTACTACAAGTATTGCAGGGTCCTGTGCCAGATTGGCACAGGTGCTGTTATACTGCGCAACAGCTGTGTTCGAGTTATATATCCAGTAACCGAGCTTGGAACAGTTATACAGTAGTGTTGCGGGTCTGCTGCGCCAAGAACGGCTCAGCTCTGTTTACTCCAGACAGTGAGTGTCGTGTGTTACTTGCGATACCTTACTTGGCATTACTAACAGTATAGAATTGACGGGGTGTGCGACCAGAACAGCCTCCAGGGCTGTATACTAATCCGGAGGCACCGTAGGATTCGAGTGGTACTCAGTAACTGGCTTGACAATTACTGACAGTATAGGTGCAGGAGGTTAGACTGCAAATCGCAGAACGGCCGAAGCTCTGTTACTCCAGCACTTGAGTAGTTTCGAGTGGTACTCCAAGTCACCTTGGCTTCGGCAATTAGCTGAAAGTATTTAGCGGTCGTTGCGGCGAGAATGACCACCAGGAGGCTGTAACTCAAGCACTAGTTTCGCATGCTGGTACTCCGTACCTTGGCTTGACAACTTACTAAGTATTTGCGGGGTTTTCTGCTGCCAGACGGTTCCGGAGCTCTGTTCTCCAGCACTGTGTCTGAGTTTAACTCCAGATAAACTTGGCCTTGGCATTACTACAGTAATTGCGGGGTCGTTGCGGCAGATGCCAGCTTCTGTTACTCCAGCACTGATGTTCGATGTGGTAATTTGCCACGTACCCATTCAGGCTTGGCTTTACTAGCAGTATCTGCGGGGCTCGTTGCAGCAAGATGCCTCCAAGCTCTGTTACTACCCAAGCAGCTGTGTCCGAGTGTTATCCAGTACCGTGGCTGGGTGGTGACGAACAGTAGTGATTGCGGGTCGTTGGCACAAGAGAGCGCCCCAGAGGCGGGACTTATTACTATCTCGGCATCACCTTCATGGACTATGGTGCGGTGAGGAACCTACTCATGCGTATGTCTTGTGACTCTGAACCGGTGCCAAGCCGCTGTATGGCGCAGACGACCCTGTTACCATTCTCGTGCTTTCAACTCTGTCCGGTGCTGATAACGGACGGATATCGGCGGTGTCTCCTGGCATGCGCCTGCTTGACATGGGAGCCAAGCGTGCGTGTGGGGGAGCCCTAACAGGGTAAGAGACTCATCAGGCTCGCTCTCGCCCTAAAGCTGCAGGTGTGTATAAAAGGGCCCTGTGTCAATTTACAAACACTTTCACCTCTTGAAAGGTTGCACTGCAAGAGTAACAGCGGAAGAACCAGGAAAACGCAGATTCCTGCCCGGAGATCGGAGCTGATAGAGCAGGGCTCAAGCGCAGCTCCTGTTACAGAGAACGGCCTGTGAGAAACGCTGCCTAGGACGCGGGCAACAGGTTTGCTAGGCGGGACGTGCCAGCACCCACCTGGCAGGTGAGCCAAGGTGTGCTAATACCCGGGGGCTTCCGCACCATACCCTGAACTCATGCTCAAGGCAGAGTTCTCATACCCAGGGGCCAGCGCCCTGCGGAGTATGGTTTCAACCTATTCGAGTCCTCCCGCGCCATCTGCACGCCCCAAAGCACGCGCTTGGCATGCGGGGCACTGGAGCTCGCCCCTGGCTTAGGGGCGCTGTGCGGCAAGGGTAGTGGGGTGTGGGAAGTCCAGTACGGGGGCTCCCCTCGCCGTTCATGTGGCCCGGCCTGCGAGGGCGCTGTGCGGCAAGGGACGTGGGGGTCATGGGGGCCTGTCACCTCGCCGTCATGCTGTGCCCGGCCTAGGCACTAGGGGGCGCACACAGTGTGGCGCAGGGAGCTGGGGGATTCATAGGGGGCGCCGTTCTCCCCTCGCAGTTCAGTGAAGGGCCGGCTGTGCGCTAGGGGGCGCTGTGCGCGGCAGGGAGTGGGGGCACCACATAGGGGGGAGCTCTTCTCCCCTGCCGAGTCAGTGGCTGGCCCGGCTGCGCTAGGGGCGCTGTCGGCAGGGAGTGGGCTTCATAGGGGCGCTCCCTCGCGATCAGTGCTGGACCACGACTCTGGAGCGTAGGAGGCGCTGTGGGCATGGAGTGGGGTTGAAAAGAGGAGGCGCACTCCCACCTCGCCGTCTAGTGCTGGCCCGGACCCTGTCGCTGAGGGGGGCGCTGTGCGCAGGGAGTGGGGTTTCAATAGGGGCGCTCTCCTCGCCGTCAGTGCTGGCCCGGCCTGGCTGCTAGGGGCGCTGTGCGCAGGGAGTGGGGTTCATTAGGGGGCGCTCTCCCCCGCCGCAGTGCTCGCCCGGCCTGGCGCTAGGGGCGCTGTCGGGAGTGGGGTTCATAGGGGGCGCCTCCGCCTTCGCCGTCATGCTGGCCCGGCTGGCGCTAGGGCGCTGTGCGGCAGGAGTGGGTTCATAGGGCGCTCTCCCCTTCGCCGCAGTGCTGGCCCGGCCTGGCGCTAGGGGCGCTGTGCGGCAGGGAGTGGGGGTCAAGGGGCGCTCTCCCCTCGCCGTCAGTGAGCATGCGGCCTGCGCTAAGGGGCGCTGTGCGGCAGAGGAGAGTGGGGGAGTTCTAGGCGCGCTATCCGCCACGCCGTCAGATTGGCTGGCCCGCGCCTGGCGCTAGGGGCGCTGGCGGCAGGGAAGTGGGTGTTTCATAGGGGAGCGTCTTCTACCTCTGCCAGTCAGTGCGGGCCCGGCCTGGCGCATAGGGGCCTGGCATGAGAGTTTGCGGCAGAGGAAGTGGGGTTCATAGGGGCGCCCTCCCCTACGCCGTTCAGTGCTGGCCCGGCTGAGCGCTAGGGGGCGCTGTGGCGCGCAGGGAGTGGGGTTTCATAGTGGCGCTCTCTCCCTCGCCGTCAGTGATTGGCCGGCCTGGCGCTAGGGGGCGCCGTGCGAGCAGGAAGTGGTTCATGGGGTGCTCTCCTCACGTCAGTGTTGGCCCGGCCTGGCACTAGGGGGCGCTGTGTGGCAGGAATGCTGGTTTGTGCCAATGAGAAATCACGGAGGCCAGGCCGGGCTTCTGTTGTCACACGACCCCGGGTGGAAACCGACTGTGCTGACACTGAAAGCCGCAATGCACAGGCACTAAGTTTTGGAGCTAGATCATATCCTGGGAACCACTGCTGGTTCAGAATAATATACCACTCACGGCATTCCTTTCTTCCTCAGCCACACGCCCTTGCAGCTATGCAGATTCTGCATCACAGCCGGGTGAAATGTCTCGTCTAATCACGCGAGCTACCAACAGGGCTCATTTATAATCCTCTCTGCGGCTGCCCATGGCACACTCGTGGACCTCACCCCCTCTTTTTGTACGGCGGCTCCGGTACTGTCTGCTGTCACAGTCGTCTCTGCAGTTTACAGACAAGCCTCTCACAAACTATTCAAAAGCTCTGAGCGTCGCGTTGGACGAACGCATTCACCGTACCCGCATTTTCGACAGCATATTCGGCACTGCCGCCTGCGCCCATTCAAGCTAGGACCAAGATGCATCTTCGCTCACACAAAAAGTCTTCCGATAGTGACATTGTAAAGAGAATCTATACAACAGCCTGACGACGAACCGAGGGAGGCACATAAGCGTATTGTGGCAGCAGACGAACGGGCCTGCGAGAGGCGGGGAAAGCGGCGGACCTGGCCCTTTGATGAACAAAATGATCTTAAGTTGCTCTGAACACTGTGTGGTGCAGAATCAGTGTCCCCGAATCAGTTCTTTAAGTATCGTGGATGGGGGGATAAGAGGTGAGTGAAAGCTGCAGAACAAAGGGCCAGATGCTCACCAAATACTGCGCTCTGTCCTAGCAACTGATGGCCTGGAGGGCCCCCTTCGCAAAAGGTGAGCTGAGGTGTATGGACGTACAAAGGATCAGTTGCCTCCTGGGACACTGGAAAGGGCTGATAGCACAGAGAGGGGCTGGAGGGGGTTTTCATGTTGGAGTCGGCTGGGGACTGAGGAGTGAAGTGCAGACCGGGGTCTGCTCACTAGCCCTCCACACATGGACCCGTGCACAAGGTGTCGCGGTTCGCTATACCATACAAAGCTTGTTTTAAACCTGTATCCCTGTCACGGAATACACCTCTGTTTTCTGAGGTGGCTGAGAGTCACATCTAGCTGCTAAGAATGGGCAAGGAGAACAGGACACTGTGGCTTTTACCCAAAACCTACCGCTTGAAGGGACGGATCGCTGTGAGGAGCGCCGTAGAGGCAGAAAGGTATGGAGAGATCTCCACAGGAGAGACCACAGGGGTGAAAGCCGTGTGAGCTTCCTTGCCCTGAACAAGTCGCTCAAAAGGAGAGAGCTCAAAGTACTGCCTAGGCTTGTGGGGATGTTCAAGGAGCGATCACGCTGTGGCCTTCACAGTGACACATACGCAAGCCTGCCTCACAAAAGCTTCGAGTTGAAGCAGCACGAGCAAAGCACGAGGTGGGCAAGTCCCAAATGGGACAATATGTTTAGTTGCACCTTTTTAAACAAGCGATTACGCCCGCATGTTATGTCTCGTCCAGCACTCCACCACTATAGCTCCACACCACCTCTGGCCATGGGGATGGGTACCAACCGTGAACTAAAGCAGGTTTCTGGAGAGCAAGGATATTGCTGCTGCCTCTCTCTCCTCCT
>NC_133779.1:45574995-45661411 GCF_003597395.2 Chelonoidis abingdonii
CTCGCTGTGGGAAGCACACGGAGGGGCAGAGGATGCTGAATGCTCCAAGGAGAGACCCAGGAGGTGAAGCCGTGTGAGCTTCTTGCCCTGAACAAGTCTGCTCCAAGGGAGAGGAGGCTCCCCAAAGTCCTGCCTGGCTTTGTGGGGAGCTGTTCCAGAGCATCGCCTGGGGACTCCGTGACACACCTGCCTCACAAAGCTTCGAGTTGAAGCAGACGAGCAAAGCACGAGGTGGCGCAGCCCAAATGGGGACAATATTTAGTTGCACCTTTTTAAAAAGCGATAACCTGCCCCCGCCATGTATGTCCTCGTCCCCAGCAGCCTCCCACCTATAGCTCCCACCCCAGCTCAGGCACCATGGGGATGGGTAGCAGCACCGTGAAACCTAAAGCAGGTTTCTGGAAGCAGGATATTGCTGCTGCCTCTCTCTCCTCCTGCTGTTCCCCCTCCTCCAGGCCCAATCTGGACTGACAGCCCTCGGAGACACCCCAACTCCCGCCCTGTTTGGGGCATGGTATGGCCACACGGGGTGGGGGCGGCCAGCTGGCATTTCACTGGGCCACACATCTTCCCCAAAGGGCTTTAAAGACAAGTCCCTGGGCTGGGAGTTGCATTGCAGGATTGACCCCAGTCCCTGGGCCTGTGGCTGGGGTCCAGCTGGGGCGCTGACCCCCATCTAGGTGTCCTGTACCATAGGGGGAAAGTACAGAGCCGATCCCCCCTCAGCGCCAGGCAGGACGGAGCCTCTCATTCCCCACACATCTGGGCTGGGAAGTCCCCTGGCCAGGGCAACCTGGCCTGGCCTCCCCTTTGGGCTGGGAAGCTGTTTGCAGCCCAACACAGAGCTCATTCACTGGCTGCTTTTCCATTCGCCCCCTTGGCTGGTGCAGCTCCCTGTGTGAGCAGGGGTGGGGCGGCTGCTGGGGGGGGACACCACCCCTTCTGGGTGGGAGGGAAGGGGCTGCAGCTATCTGAGCTGCGGGAGCAGGGGACATGGGGGGCATCTCCTGAGTCTGTGGCTTGAATTAACTCAGCAAAACCCTAGCTCAGTCTCAGACCCTTTGGAGACTGGCCCCGGGCAAAGGAGAGGGAGCGGAGCGGGGTGGGAACTGCCCCTGGGAATGCCTCCCTCTAGAGACGAGGGCCCCTCAATGCAGGGGGGAGGGGGTGCTGGCTATGGCAACCAGAGGGTACACTAGGGGCTGGGGCCAGTCATACCCCAGGGCAGGGCCAGGGAGGGTGGGCAGCAGCAGCCAGGAGCCTTACCCCAGGGGCCAGGGTGGGCAGGTGCCAGGGGTCGTACTCCAGGGGCCGTTCACTCTCCCAACCCAACGCTCTGGGGCTCGAGGGGAGCAAAAGTGGGGGGATCCCTCTTTCTCCCCATGCTGCAAGCACAGCCCCTCGACCCTCCTCTCAGCCCCATTCGCGAATGCGCCCTCCTGCTACCACTGCCCCCCAACTCAGACTTGGCCCCGCCACACACCCGCTCCCTCCCCCCCCCCCCAAATGAGGCTGCAGTCCTGCTCCCATTGGTGCCAGTGAGGGCTTCGCCTCACATGGGAGCAGGAGCAAGCCCGACCGGTCCATGGGCCCTGCCCCACACCTGCTCCATGGGTCCCTGGCTCATGGGCAGCACCCTATCCCCCCTCCAGCTCCACCAGCTAACACCTGGTCAGCCTGCCTCCCCCAGTTCCTGTCAATTAGCTGAGCCCACCCCTGTGCTCCCCTGCCCCCAAGTCCACTGGCCCCAGTCACCCCATGGCGAGCGAGAGCCCTTCCTTCCCCAAAGCCCACGAGCCTGAGTGTTCCCCCAGCCCATCTTCCTGAGAGCCGTAGTTTGGCACTTACTGGTGGGTGGGAGCAGGCTGCTGCCGGAGTGCCCCTGCCTGCTGCGAGCGCTAAGCCTGACTGCCGGGGGCCCCCGTTTCCTTCCCACCGCCCTCGCCTCCCAGCCCATGTCCTAAGAAGGGGAACTGGCAGCTGGACAGAGCTGGGAGCAGGGGGGCTGGCTCAGCCTGCACCAATAGCTGCTTTCTCTGCCTGGCTGGCAGGCTCTTCCCCCGCCAGCCCCCTTTGAGCCCGAGCCCTTCCGTTTCTCGAAAGAAGACTCTGGCTCAGCATCCCGCTCCCTGGCTGGCGCCCGTCTGCAATGCATGGTGCGGGGCTGGAGGCAGCCCAGGACTGGGAGTTCCAGGGGCAGCCCCTCTCAGGCCCTGCCCAGCACCCCAATGTCCCCAGTCCTGCTCGCTTCTCAGGCCCAGACTGCCCGGGTTTCTGGCTTGTGGGACTAATGCCACTGAGAATCAGGCCCCAGTAAGGGAACCAGATAAGGGGCGTTGGTGTCTTCGCTAGGCCGGGAAGCGCAGGAGGAAATACCCTGGCAGGGCCCATCTGGCGCCGGAGACTGGAATCTCTGAACCTCGGCATGCCGGGTGTCTGGCGGCCAGCCGGGTGCTGGGGGTGGACACTCAGGCATTACCCTACAAAGGCTGTTACCCGTGCCAAGCTGGAACGGCTGGAAGGTTCGGCTTAGAGCAGTAAAGCAGAGACATTCTCTGTGCCTGTCCCCCCTGTGAAAGGTGATAATACTGAAGAATGTTTGTCTAAACCCTTTGACCTGATGGGGTAGAGGATTATTTTAACACGATGGTTTGATCTTCCAGATGGCAACTAATTAAAGTTCTATCCTGTTATTATTATTTTACAGATGGGGAAACCGAGGCACTAGCTTGTCAAATGACTTGCCCTTGGCCATGGAGGATTTTCATGTGAGGATTAGAATTTAGGAGCTTCTTGCTTCCAAGTCCTGGGCTCACCCCACACCTATCTCTGACACAGCAAGTTCACAGCGGTCCTGGCCTTTAGCGGCTGGATGGAGTTGGGGAAGAATGGCAGAGGACCTATGCCCTAGCACCGGAGAGTTGAAGTTCCCTGTGTGCAGACAGGTCAGTGCCTGGCAAGGGGGACCCTATCACAACACACACACAGAAATGGGCTTAACTGCAGCGACACAATGGGCCAGATCTGATGCCCACCAAAATCCCCCAGTGCCCTGCCCCACTCCCTTATCTGCATTGGGTTTTGGATCAGTGCCTAGAACCACACCATAATTTTTACCAGACTAAGATAAATACTTTCTTAGGTACTTGGCTGGCGCCCCTCACTGTGGCATCAGAGCACCTCACAGTATTTAAGGCATGTGCCCTCACAACCCCTCTGAGGCAGGGAGTGCTAAAGTCCCTGTTCTATAGAGGGTGGAGCTGAGCTTAAGTGAGTGGACCAAGGTCACGCAGGAATTCAGTGGCACAGCAGGGACTTGAGCCCTGGTTTTAGCACAAGTCTGATGACAGTTCCCGAACTGTTAGATCATCCTCCCTCTCTGGCGCGGCCCTGAAAGCACGGAGCTGAGCGGGGAGCAGGGCTGCCCAAGGCTCTTGGATGACTCCTGATTCCCAAGCATTTTAGCCCCAAAACCCCTTAGGCGCATTTGAAAAATCTCTGCCTAAAATGTTCAACCTTCCAGGCCGGATTCTGATCTGGGCGTAAATCCTGACTCACCGCACTGAGTTCCAATGAAATGTCTCTGGCTCTGCACCAGGAAAACTGAGCTCAGAATCTAACCTTGAACAAACACTCCCTTGTGCTGGGTTCCCTGGCTTCCTGGCCTCTCCCACGGGGATCCCGCCCATCAGGAGCTGTCGTCTAAAGCGCCTCCCAAGGGTGCAGCGCCCTGGCACATCGGCCTGGCAAAACTGCTGTAGAAACTCCATCCCCGACATGTCCACACTGGCAGATCCCTGGGAGAAGCAATTATCAGTGTGAGCTCCCGGGGGAGCTGACGTGCCAAGCAGGTTACGGTATCTCGGAACAGGTTTTAGCCTCTGCCTTGCTATGCACTGACCCAGATAAACCAGTTCCTCTTGTTGCCAATGCCTGGGCTTGGAGAGCTTGGCTTGTTCCCCGATCAGCGTGGGGAGCAGCCGCCGCTGTTACGCAGCAGGATCCTAGTGGGGTGGCTGCACCCCCTGACCCACAGAGTGGTTTTGCTGCTCTGGGAGTTTGGAGAGGAGAAACTGACACATGGGTCGTTGATTTCAGGGCTAGCAGGGATGGCCAATCCAGCCAGCGACCTGGTGCCAAGGGCCCGATTCACTGTTGCCCCTCACACCTTGCACAATCATTCCTGCCTGTGCAAAGTGGCTGTAAAACGCAGCTCAGCTGAGGAGTGTTTTACACCTGCTGGTGGAAATGACAAGTCAAGGTGTAGGTGCTGGAGGCCGGGGCCCCAGGACACGACACTCGTGCTGAAGGACTGTGTCAGAGGCCTGAATGCACAGTCCTTGGGCGACACTGGGACCGATCCTCCCCTGGTGCACACCAGCCTAGCTTTGTCTGAGTGCCCTGGCTGAGGAGCTGTCTGGCTGGGCTGGGTTCGGAGGGGGAGGGCAGTGCTGGGAACACACTGTGCCTTTGCGCTGGGTTTATTTGTCTCCTGCTTGTTTTCTTTCAGCCTAAATAAGCTAAACTGCTCCAGAAGCGCTCAGCCAATGCCGGGAGCCTGCTGGGCAGCAGAGATGCTGGGGAACGGGCCGGGGAGAGAAGGAAAATACTGTGATCCTTATTAGACTCCTTTCATCCAGAAAGGAGCTGAAAGTGCTTTGCAGCACACAGCCCCACCACTGCCGTGCAGCCCTCTCTGGGGTGGAATGCAGCAGCTGTTTAGCAGTCACACAGCACTGGGCTTGGCCGATTTCACTTGCTCTGGTTTTAAACTCGGGAGGTTTGGAGAAACTGACCCAGAACCGACAGTACCCCAGGCTGGCAGAATCATTCCCCCAGGCTGCAGAGGGTCATGAGAGACTGAATTCTTCGTGGCTTTGGCCAGGGAACTTGAGTTCACATTCGACCTGCTGGAAAATAAACAGCTTGTTTGTGTATTTAGAAAACCCAGCCCAGTCCTTTCCCCAGAGCCCTGCTGGGCTCTAACAGACCCTGGATTCATGGCTGAGGGAAGCAAAACGATACAAAGCTGCTTTATTTAACCCCACGAGCCACAGCTCCCAAACACTGGGCAGGGGTTGCGTCTCCGTGTGTGACTCCAGGGCAGATGGGAGGGAATAATCATGTGATTTACTTAGCTCCTTTCCTGCCCAAATCCCTCTGCAAACATCCCCTCGCTAGCCCTCCTGACAGCCTTAGAACTCAGCCCCATGTCTAGCTAGGGAAACCGAGGCACAGAAGTGCTTCCCCCAGGGCCAAACTGCGAGGTGGCCACAGAACCCAGGAATCCGTGATGCCCACCCCTGTGTGCAATCCATTAACCACACTGCCTCTCCTCCTGGGCATCCGACAGCTGTGCTGGGTGCCTGCCCACAGCCAATGGCAAAAGGAGCTCCCCGCAGGCCTCAGCAGGACCCCCTGGCCCAGTCTCTGTGGCCGTGTCAAGCTGCTGACAGGCCCGATGCTGTGAGCGCTTGTCCACTGGAGTATGAGCGGAGATGACCCGGTAGGTGTCTCATCCCACTGGACGCCCACCTGCTGGTGGCCAAGTTCCTGCCAAAGCTGCTTGGTCTATACCCGTCCCTCCGGCTGCTGGGCTGGTATTGTGCTGCTGCTTCAGGCCCAGGATCTCTACCTCTCTGTAACCTCAGCACCCTTCTCCTGCCCCAGGTAGGGCGACCCGACAGCAAGTGTGAAAAATCAGGACAGGGGCTGGGGGGTAATAGGAGCCTATATAAGAAAAAGACCCCAAAATTGGGACTGTCCCTATAAAATTGGGACATCTGGTCACCCTAGCCTTGGGGCCCCTGCTCTGAGTCCTCCCCTGGACCCCCGTCCTATAAGAAACCAGCCTTGGTAGTGGGACAGCCTGGTCCAGTTTGCTCCCCCTAGTGTCCTCCCCATCCGGTGTCCGACTTGCCTGCCCCAGAGTAAGTAACACCAAACTCCCTTCACCTGGCACCGAGACCCCGCTCTTGGGAATCCCCACTACCCCCCAAGCACTGGTAGGAGGCAGGCCCTGCCTTGTGCTCACAGCCTCTGCCTGGGTGCTTCCTCCCATCGCTGCCCAGAGGTCAGAGAGGAATGCTCCATGGGAGGGAGATGAAGACGGGCTGGACGGGGCTGGGGGGAGAAGGCTGTGCCGGCAGCCCCATTGGATTGGAAAAGCACAGGATGAAGTCCTGGGTGGGGTCCTAGGGAGAGCGCCCCCTACAGTGTGCTCTCAAGTCATGCAGGCAAAGGGCTTTCGGGGTGGGGGGGCAGCTACTCAGCCCGCGACAGCCAGCCCCTGACCCTGGCTCGCTGGGCTCGTGCAATTGTGGCTGTATAGATGCCCAGTCAACCTGTGGAACTCATTGCCAGGGGATGTTGTGAAGGCCAAAAGAATGAGAGAAGTTCATGGAGGACAGATCTATCAACAGCTGTTAGCCAAGATGGTCGGGGTACAACCCCTTGCTCTGGGTGTCCCCAAACCTCTGACTGCCAGAAGCTGGGACTGGACGACAGGGGATGGATCACTCGAGAATGACCTGTTCTGTTCATTCCCTGTGAAGCACCTGGCACTGGCCCGTCAGAGACAGGACTCTGGGCTAGATGGCCACTGGTCTGACCCAGCACGGCTGATTGCACGTTTTCATGACAGGACACAGCATATTCTAAAGGTGGCTTATATCCCCCAGCAATTTCCTGGCCTGGTGGACGAATGGCATCCCTGAGCATTGGGCCCAGGCGTCCGTTGCCAAATGAGGGGAGACAGGAAAGAACGTTGAGACATTAACTGTGTCATGCAGGGGCTGGCAGGGCGGCTGGTGCAGGGTAGGGGACGGCTGGTGTCTCAAAGCACAGCTACTCCTCATGGCCCATCGCTCTCCCCAGGCCCAAGCCAGGAGCTCCCCTAGACAAGCCATCCATCCCCATAGCCAAAGGGAATGTGTGCCAAGCTCAGAAACAGCATATGACCCAGCTCTCCTGGCCCTGCCCTGGGGATTCCCTGGGGAGAGGGGAAACTCTGGATCTTCTAATGTCCCGGAGGTTCAGTCTCGATCCCCCGGGCTGAAGATTAACCTGGTGTTAGGCTGCATGCTTTCTGGATGGTGTCACTTCCCACCCTGACAGCTCACAGCTTTCCCCAGGTCAGGTCCCTGGGGTGCTGTCCATCCATTCCAGCAGTGTGATGGCATTGCTCATGGGGGTGAGCCCTGGAATCAGGGTGTCACTCATCTGAAAACCCGGCCCAGTCCCCTGGGACGCTGACTCACTGCCAGGGGTTTCGTCAGCAACCGCCAGCTCTCCTGGGGCTGATCATCCTTCGTCTTGTATCCAGTGCCAATGGCACTGGATGCTTGGAATGGGGACGAACTGGCCAAACTAGACTGCTGGTCCAGCATCCAGATGAGCCAATGTGTGTGTGTTGTGTGCACGTGTGAGGTTTCTGTGTTGGACACAGAACTAGGCGTGTGCGCGTCTGGGTTTACCAGCCTCATGGAGAAGCTGAGCGTGTTCGGCTCAGTGAGAAAGCGAGGCCCGAGCCCCGCCGAGGAGCGCTGGATCAGAGCAAGGTTCAGGATTTCAACCACTGCCACTGGCACCGGAGCTCCCAGCTGTCCTGGGTGCTGCACGTACAGAGAGCTGGAGACTGGCCCTGCCCTGAAGTAGCTAAGCAGGCAAAGGCTGGTTTATGGTCCCTGTTTTAGAGGCGGGGACCTGACACCCCAAGAAACAGAGACCAGCCCAGTGCCATACCGGGGGCTGCAGCACAGCTAGAAATGGACCCCCCTCTTCCTGACCATACAGCCCCTTGCTGGCGAACGGCAGGATTTCACAGTAGCCATGGCCAGGGGTGCGGGGACTGGGAGGAAAGCTAGGAAGCCTGACTGACTGGATCACGAGGCCCGATTCTCTGTGGCCCTTCATGCAATACTGGCCCTTCCCCCTGTGCCATGCGGGAGCGAGTGAGAGGAGCGTTTGGACCTGGGAGCATCTCACATCCACGCTGCACAGCGCCAGCTCCTGTCAGTTGCTGTTGGCTTCACTGCAGTGACGCGGGTCAACCCCAGTGGTGGATCTCACCCGGGGCAGTGGGGGAACCACGCCCCAACTCTTGCTACCAGCGTGGCACCCCCTGCAGGCTGCCGTGGGCTGTGTTGCAAGGTACCAGGGAGCCTTTCCCCAGTGTCAGGCATGGGTGGGTGGGAAGGTGCGAGCTCTTGGGTGTGTGCAGCAGAGCAAGGAGGGACTGGTTGCTCCATTTCTTGATGACAAATGCTGGAAAATTTTCCATGGCTGGAGTCTGGATTGACTTGGGGTAGCACCCCTCCCCCTGTTGGGCCAGGCTGTGGCTCTCTGCTGGAGCCCAGCAAATAGCCCCCCCATTAACATACCCCAGCCGCCGCCGTGGGCTGTGCCACCCCTGCCGATCTCAGGCAGAGCGGCAGCTCTCCGGCTGCCTCCCTTCTCCTCCCACACGCCCTGAACTGTGCCCCCAGCTGTGCCCCGTCCCACGCCGCCTCCTCCCAAGGGCTGGATTCTGCTCCAAATGACGTAATCAGGAGGATTCCTACTTTACCCTGGGGTAACTGGCATCACAACCCAGCCTGGGGCACTGCCTTCAAAGGGACGTGTTCCACTGCGTGGGGGTGGCAGCCCGATCTCTGGAGGGCTGAGTCCCTCCCTACCCCCGGGTCCTTGTCGTGCCTGCTGCCCCATGTCTCTTTCTGGCCTGTGGTCACCCCTTGCCTGGCACTCCTAGGCCCCTCCCAGCTGAGACGTGCTGTCACCACCAGGATGGGCACTTTTCGCCCTCCCCTCCATGGCTGGAGCTGGCTGCTCAGCAGCTGGGAGCTCCGAAAAAGCTGCCTGGCCTTGGGATCTCTGGCTTCAAACTCCTCATTGCTCCAGTAAATCCCAGCCGAAGTGACCCAGGCCACCTGGCAGGAGCCAGAGCACCCGCTGACCTCACGGCCTGCCCAGACCAGGGGCTATGGGGGTGGTATCTCCACAGGATCAGCAAACAGCCTAGCGCCTGGTTTTGCCAGCCTGCTTTCAGATGCACCCTCCTGGCCTTTCCCCTCTGGCTGGGCCCTGGGGGATTCGGAGGCCCCAGGAAGCAGCGAATTTTGCTAGTGGCCAGGGACTCCACCCCCTCTAACTCAGGGAGTTGGTTGCTGGGTGGGGCGAGGCCTCTGGGTCAGGGCAGTCCGGAGAAGTTCAAACGGGATGGACTCGCCGATGAACCGGCCCCGCATTCCCATCTGGCACCACAGCCAGCAGCTCCCTCGGGTCGAGGTCTGGCCGCTGGGTAACCATCTCCCCAGCGTGGGAAGCTCCGAGGCACTGCCCAACTGCACTGAATGTGGGGTTCACCCGTGCAGGGCAGAGATGCCCCGCAGAGAAGCGTCTCAGGCCTTCCCCACAGATGACCCCACCCGGGGGTGCTCAATCCTTTAGCTCACACTGTAGTGGCTTGTGCTTATGGTTGTAGCTGGGCAAAATTTTTGTGAAAATCACTTAAAAATGCAGAATCGGGGTGACCGACACAATGGGTGAATTTGGGTCAATTTTGGCAAACTCTGAACCGCCAGGCCCAGAGGTGCCGGGACTCTGAATTGCCAGGCCCAGAGGTGCCGGGGTCTGAACTGCCGGGTCCAGGGCTGCCGGGGCTCTGAACTGCTGGGCCCGGAGGTGCCAGGGCTCTGAACTGCCAGGGCCAGCGGTGCCGGGGCTCTGAACTGCAAAGCCTAGAGGTACCAGGGCTCGGCTCTGGCACATATTAAACACTGGGCAAGGCCCACCCAGTCTAGTGCACAGTCATTCTCCCTGGTGTGGCTCAGTGCAGCTCATCTTCTTGCTGGGTGTCTGGGGCACTGGCCAGGCTGCCAGTTTTGAATTTCAGGGTTTCGTGACGTTTCCCCCCGAGCACTTGGAGGCCAACAAGAAGGACACTGTTGTTCAATCAGACCCGTCCTCTGGCCGTTTCCTGCTGGGGCTCCCTCCACCGCTGGGCACAGGGTCTGGAAGGGCCAAAGGCCCACGTTAGGGGAGCGCGTTAGTCCTGAGCTGGAAGGGAACGTGTTCAGGCCAACGCGCCTCATAAATAACTGACCAACAAAGGGAAGTGCTTGGGTAATTTGAACCCCCAAATTAACTCAGGCTATTGAATTTTTCAAAGCCTAATAATCACGGAGGTGATTTCATGGAGTCACAAAACGGTTCAATCAAAACGCTGTCAGGCTTGGGGGTCTGACTTTGTGTCCCCTGTTGGGTTTGCAGCCACTGAGACCTGGCGGCACCTGGCAAGAACCAGAGAGTGTAAGTGAGTGAGTGAGGCCCGGGTGAAACTGACTATTTACCTTCCGGCCCTGGGAGGCAGGTGAAATGTGAGAGATGCAGATGCAGACTCAGAGCTGGGATCTTTTGAACTACCCAGAGATTTGGGGGACTAGGTGGCAGGGAGCCAGGATAAGAACTGAGGGAAATTTGAATCCAGTGATTTAGGCCAGTCCTGTCATTAACAAAAAAAAGAAGCAAAAGCGAGAATGGTCTGCATGAGCTCCGGCCATCTGGGCTCATGCTGGGGTAGTCAGCTGCCCAGGGCAGGAGGTTTGTCACAGGGAAACACTGGTTGCCTTTTATCCTCGCTGCACCCTCCAAGCACATCCCGCTGCGTCACAAAGTGAAGCACAGTTTCCTGGCGTTAGCTCTTCCACTGGGTTTGCCAGGAGTCCCTGGAGTTAACTCGCTCCCATCCTCCCGTTTCCCTCGCCTCTGCTGGCTTAGCCCTGCTCCACCAGAGGCCTTGGTCTGTCTGTCCTGCTCTCTGTCTCTGGCATGGGCTGTGCATTTAGATTCCTAGATGCCGCCTGGCCTGGACAATATCACTGCTCGCTCGCTGGGGTGGGCAGTGACTCGCTCTAAACTTCGGATGTTGACTGCAGAAGGGGGGGCGGGTTGGGACGTGGGCGGCGTTTGTCCGACTGGAATGGGAAACACTACACCGCTCTGCTGAACTACTGGAGCCGTGAGCTCTGCCCCCCAGGGCTGGCTGCCCGCTCCCCCTCCCCGCTGGCCGGGTATAAAGCCATCGCTAGGGGACGCAGCCCTCCCTGTCTACAGCTTCCTCCCAAGCAGCAAACTGGGGTAAGTGGCGATTCCCCTCTCTGGTCTGGATTCGCCCCCTTCTGCATCCCCAGCCTGGGCAGGGCGTTGCCCGGGGAGAGGTTCCTGGAACTGGGTGTGTTTGTGTGGCTGCTTCAGGTCCTGGGGCCTGTGTGCTATTTAACTGTGTCTGGTTCCAAGACGAGAGGAAGGTCTGGGGGGTGACAGAGGGAGTTCAGGAGCTGAGCCCTCCAAATCACCCTAACTCCTCCCCCCGGGCCCCAGCAGCTCGGGCTGTCGTCTGGCTTCATGGCAGCCATCCTGTGCCAGGCGGTGGTGAGCTGGCCAGGAGAGCGCTCGGGGGACGGGGGCGCAGTGGGGTGGCACTTTCCTAAGTCCCAAGGATGGAGATGCCATGCCCCATCGCCTGCCCCCGGCACCGTGCCCAGCCAGCGAGGCTGTTGGTACCTCCCAGTCGGGTTGCCCCAGGCTGGACACTGGGGCCCTTTGTCTGCCAAGTTGGCTCTGGCTGGGGATGATGAAAACATGCGGCTTTGAGCCAGGCTGGGTGAGTGTGTGCCGGTCAGCCAGGGCGTCCAGCACGGCTGGGAGCCGGCCTGCAGTGCTGCTTATGCCCCGGCAACTCCTGCCCGCTCGGAACTGGACAGAGACCCCCCAAACGCATTGCACACGTTCCAGAGAGCCGTCCCATCTGAGTGACTCACTGTCCCAGCTGACATGGGCGAGAAGGGAATGTCTTGGTAACCTCCTAACGGGACTGTGAGCTAGCCAGTCCCGCATCCATCCATCTATCTATGTATCTATCTATCTATCTATCTATCTATCTATCCTCCCCGCTGTACATTCCTTCTCTCTCTGCGCTGGGGTTGGCCCTAAGGCCAGGCTCGCTCTGCCCCATTTTCCCACAGAGACTAACCGTTCCAAGTAGCTGCGCCAGGCTGAGCTGAAGGTGCCCCTGCCCCCACCTGCCCCGCCCGCCCCTGGGCAGCGGAGCCCAGCTCTCCCTGGCACCATGGCCGCGTGTGAGCTGACCGAGCTGGAGACGGCTATTGAGAAAATCATCAGCATCTTTTTCACCTATGCGGCCCGGGAGGGCAAGAAGGGGACGCTGACGGCTGGGGAGTTCAAGGAGCTAGTCACACTGCAGCTGCCCAACTTCATGAAGGTGCCAGTGGGGAGTGAAGTGGGGGGAAGGAGGCATGTGATGGGGGCATGTGTGATGGGGCGGAAGGGTGTTTACTGGCAGGAACGGCTACGCTAGGGGTGGCGCTCAGGGCGGGAGGATGGGGGCATTTTTTGGGGGGGGCCTCTAATTTCTTTCCTCTCAGTGCTGATGCTGCATCTGCTTTCCAGGGAGGTTAATAAATAAAATACTAATTAAGGTTCCTGCATGTGCTGGTCTCTCAGCCGGGTCTCATAAGGCACCGGGGTGAGAGTATCCAATCTATCTATCTATTTATCTATCTATCCCTACATACTTCCTCTATCTATCTATCTATCTATCCATCCCCACACACCCCCTCTATCTATCTATCTATCCATCCCCACACACCCCCTCTATCTATCTGTCTATCTATCCCCCCACACCCCCTCTATCTATCTATCTATCTATCCCCACACACCCCCTCTATCTATCTATCTATCCATCCCCACACACCCCCTCTATCTATTTATCTATCTATCCCCGCCACACCCCTCTATCTATCTATCTAAATCCCACACACGCCTTCTAATCTAAATCTTCTATCTGATCCCCCCACGACGCCCTCTATCTATCTATCTAGTCTAGTCAACCACATGTGCAACTCTATCTATCTATCTATCTATCTATCTATCTATCTATCCCACACACCCCTCTATCTATCTATCTATCTATCTATCTATCTATCTTTCTATTTCCACACCCCATCTATCTAGTCTATCTATCTATCTATCTATCTATCTATCTATCTATCTATCTATCTTCCTTGTTGTCCGTCTAATTGATACCATGGTACCATAGTGACCCCACCTAACCCAGAGCCCAGAAGCCGCCTGGCACCAGTCCTGCTGCTTTAACCATGGGACAACCTGCTCCTGCTATAAGCCTGCAAGTGCCTCCGCCTGCCCCCGGCTCCCGCACTCTGCCTCCATTGGCACTTGGTGGGCAGGAGAGGAAGTGGGCTCTGCCCTGCTGCTGGGGTACTCAGTGCTGGGGGCTGGGGACGGCAGGCAGCTGTGCCCAGATTTGGAAACACCTCCCTCCCCTTGCCAGGGGCCTGTAGAAAGAGATCCCTGCTCCCAGCCCTCTTGGCCCCCCCATGCCTCCCCACTGACTCTCTGCTGAGCCCTGGTCTGACCCCCTGGGCTCCGTCCCTCCCCGGCCTTGCTCCACTGCAAGCGCTGCCCCCTGGTGCCGGGCACTGACCATCTCTCCCCCTGCCCTTCCTCGCAGGACGTGGGCTCCCTGGATGAGAAGATGAGCAGCCTGGACGTGAACCACGATGAGGAGCTGAAGTTCAGCGAGTACTGGCGGCTGATCGGGGAGCTGGCCAAGGACATCAAGAGGGAGAAAGTGGGGAAGAAGAAGTGACCGGAAGCAGGGAGGGCTGGAGGGGCCGACCTGCTCACTCCAGCCATGAATAAAATGTTCCCTCCTTGGCTGAGCATGGCTCCGTTTCTTAGGGCGAAGGAGGGGCTGGGTGTCCTGCTCTAGGCGCCCGGGATTCCCTGGCCCAGTGCGCCTCTGCCCCACACAACCTGAGCTCAGCAGCCAGAGGGGCTGGGAGGCAGAGTCTCTGGGGGAGGGCTGCCCTGGCTGGGCCTCTCCCACCAGGTCTTAGGGGACGCTGAGTTGCTGCAGAGATCCCCGGTACCCCCCTGAAATTCCCACCAGCAATCTTGCCCCCGCTGTCCCCCAGGGCCTGGTTACATTCTCCGAGGGACCTTTACTTAGCCACGGGTGCAGCTGTCTGGGGCTGAGACCCCCAACAGTGCCCGAGAGCCGAGGGGTTCAGCTTAGTGTCCCAGCCTTCAGCCCCATGTGAGGAGTCTTAGCCCTGGCCTGGCCACAGATGATGAAGCGACTTGCACAAGGTCACACAGCAAACTGTTGGCAGATCAGTCCTGACTCCCAGCCTGCCTGCTCTAGCCACTAGTCCACACTCCCCTCCCAGAACTAGGAATGGAACCAAGGAGTCCTGACTCCCAGCCCCCCTGCTCTAACCACTAGACCACCTGGTCCCTCAGACATACAGAGAAGGCCCGGGGAGGCAGTGCCTAGCAGAGGACGGGCTAAGGAGAGGGATGGGGCCTTTGGGTAGCAAAGGAAAGTCATGAACAAATTCCTTCTGTCTGCTCTGCACTGCTGTCCCGGGCGTTTCCCCAGCCAGCCCTTCGCACCCGGGGCAGACCGGGACACCGGTGCCCCTCGGAGTGGCCTGCTGGGGTGGCCGTTGAGCTGAGAAGAGAGATCACCCTGGAGGACCCTGCAGCACCACAGGCCAGGAACCAGTTTCCACCCTGCTAATTCTACGACGCCCCGTGCTGAACCCACGGGGCCTCCCTCTACACGCTCCCTATGGCCACCATCCGAGAGGCAGCTGGCTGAGGCATGGCAACTGGTCACACAGGGACCTCTCACCCTCTGCTAAGATGCAGCTGTCTCTGGGGTGGAGACAGCAGCTGGTTACCAGCCCCTCAGCATGCACCATTCCAGAGCAGCTTAGGACAGGACAGGAAGGCTCCTTAGCTCTGGGAAAGTGTCCGGGAGTTTTAGCTTGGCTGTAGTCACCTACGCTGGTGTTTAGCCAGGCCGCAGGGGCTAACTCCTTGATCTTGTGGACAGCGGCGGGGCTAGTCAGTGAACACAAGTGGCTCTGAGAGTCAGGTTTCCCCTGGAAGGCATTGCCTCTGAGAGCAGTGCGCCTCCTAGCCCCGGGCTGGGGCCTCAGGGCCAGCACCGACCACCCCTGCTGGCCAGTCCTGGCCTGGCCCCGGAGGTCCCCAGTACACATCCTGAGCTGACCCCACCCACCCAGCTCAGGAAAGCTGATGAAATCCCAGCTCCAGGTGCTCCAGCTGAATGTCAGGAACACACCTTCTGCCAGCCTATGCTAGCTCACTGCCGGGGCACTGGGCTCGAAGCCGGCCAGGGCCCAGCTCCCAGGCCCCGCCGGGGGGTTCCCCTTTGTGTCTCTGTGGTGGCAGGCGAGCTGTCCCCACAAGCTGGCGCTTCCTGTGTCCCTGATACTGTTTGTGCTGGGTGGTGACTACGGCTGGGAACGGCAAACCTGGCCGCAGAGTGGGAGGGGCCCCGGCCCCACGCTGGCCCCGTGCCAGGCATGAAATGAGACACCTTGCACCACAGCTATAACTTGCAGGTAACTTGGTGAGGTGTCTCCCACTCACACCTCTCGGCATATAAAACCCTGGTGGGGGACCAGCCTGCCCCGTCCCAGAAGAGCCTTTGGAGCAGGTAAGTGGCTTCTTCCTTTCCCAGTCCCTTCCCAACTCTGGCTGGGGGATCACACCTGCTGGGTGTCCCCCACCCCCCTACTCCTGCCCCCCATGCTCCCCTCTGGCTTCTCCCCAACCCGTTGCTAGGGGAGAGGCACAGGACATGTTTCAGCAGCTGCCTGCGAGGCCGAGTGCCGTTCCTTGCGGTGGGTGCACTTCCAACCTGCCCTGCAATCTGAAACTCCAGCTTCGGAGGAAAATCTGGGGGAGAGCTGAACTAACCAGGGCTTTCCCCCCCTTCTCTTTCCCCCACCAGCAAAGCCCCAGCACCTGATGTGAAGCCAGCTCCTGGGAGTTCACCCAACGCCTTGACTCAGCTCAGCTCATAGGAGGAGCCCGTGTCCCTCCCGCACCGCTCCCAGCAGCATCCCACGGGAAAGCCAAGCAGGAGAGGGAGCTGAGGAACCGGAGTGCCGGAGAGACGCAGCATGGGCCAGTGCCACTGTCACAAGAAGCGCAAGGTCAATGAAAGAACCCTTAGCTCCGTAGTGCGGCCTGGGTCACCCCACTTTCTGTGGGAAGAATTCGCGGGATCCCTCTGGCTGCGCAGGGTGCTTTTCTTGAGGATATATCTGAAGGGACCTGGCGCCTCACCTGCACTTGGGACCAGCAGTGCACTGGGAACAGTCCTGCCTTGGCTCAGGGAGAGGGGACTTCTGGGGTCTGTCCCATTCCTTGCTCCTGTGCCTTCGGGATGAAAAAAGAACTTTCTAGGGGCCTGATCCAAGTCCATTGAAACCAATGGAGAGCCCCCCCACCCCCTGCTCCTGACTCCAGTGGTCTTTGAATCAGCTGTTCTGAGGGTCAGGCCTCAAGTATCTTCAGCATCTGTTTCAATCCGAGACGGTGTTTTCTCGTGAGTCCCACGCAGAGCGGGGCTCCAGGGCTGCCCTGGCCAGTTGAAAACCCGGCAAATCAGGAGGCATTTCCTAGCTCTTGCAAAGCTAAAAGTCACATTGTTCTGGGCTGGTTTAAAAGTTGTTTCAGCAACTGTTAAACTAACCAAAGGAACGAAGGAAACAACCTTGGAAGTCTCCTGCTTGCTCTGCGTTCCAGTGGGAGGGTCATTCCCAGAGTCCTGGGAACAGTGCTGAGACCAGCAGTCACGCTGATTTACACCAGCTGAGGAGCTGCCCCCTCCCCGGATCTGAGCTCCTGCTAGGAGGGATCAGGTCCCTGTAGGAGACCTGCTCAAAGCTATTCTGAAGGTCTGTTATTTTTAATAGCTTAGTTGGTAGTTACTGGCTTAGCTGTGTGTAAAGGGGAGAACCTCTGTGCTGAAGCAAACTGCTGCAGCTCTTCCCTTGACATGCAGCTTTGGGGAATTCATGAAAGCGGCAGAAGAAATTCTGGATAAACCTTCCGAGGGATGCAAATCTGGTCATCTTTAACCGCCCCCCTTCAGCCTCCATGGGGGAAGAGAAGCTAGGCAGCCGCTGTGCCACCTCTGTCTGGTAGCCAGAGTTTCTGTCTGTCTGGTAGATACTAGGTGCCCTAGTCATAGGTGAAGCTCAAACCCATTTCAGATGGGCACCAAGATCCCTATGGGGAGGTGACTGATCCATCTGCTACGTGTACAGGGAGCCAGAAGGACCTGGTCTCAGTTCTGGGTGCAACTCTTGGCAGCAGACCAATGGAACCCGTCTGCTTAGACAGGAGCTAGGATAACGTACCAAGGGCTTTTGATCCCCAGGCTTCAGGGCAAAGTTGACCAGCAGCTGGTGGGCAGAAGGGAATTTCCCCTCCTGGCAGAGTCCTTGAGGAGCTAGGCGAAGTGTGGAGCACTAGCCACTGCTGCAGAGGACAGGCTGCACTAGGTGGACTGTGTCTCTCATTTGGGTCTGGCAGGAGGTAGGACCATTCTCATCTGGTGTCAATTAACTCCACTGACTAGGGGACCATGGTTCTGGTGAGATGTGGAGGAGGGGGTATCAGAGAAGATGGATCATTGGTTGTGGTGTGGCAGGGTGGGGAGATGCCAGCCTAGACGGAGCACAGAGCTGTTCCTTGGCAGTTCCTGGGAAGAGGTAGAGCCAGCCCCTGATCGCTCAGCCAGGCTCATGTGGGAGGTGGGCACCCTTTGATCTTCCCCAGGATCTCGGCGAGTGAGGCTGGGACGTTCTCCCTTAGTCTCAAGCTGCTCCTTGCATCACAGCTGGGCCTCCTTGCTCCCTCCCCTGCTAAATGTCTCCTCCTCCCGCCCGTGGGCTCTAGGACAGCCAGGAGCTAACTGACGTGGAGAGGGCGATCGAGATCGTGATCAACAACTTCCAGCGCTACGCGGTGAAGGGGCGGAAGGAGTGCCTGACCCCCAACGAGCTCAGGGAGCTGGTGGTGCAACAGCTGCCTCACCTGTCGCAGGTAAGGGGAGCCCTTGGCACCGCCCCCTGCCCCCCAGCACGGCTGGGAGATTATCAGTTCTGAGACAGGCCACTGACCAGGGGTGAAATCCCTGATGTGTGGTGGAGTGGGGGTGATGCAGCAGGGTGAATGACATGACCACCCACTAAGCTTGGGTGGTGTTACTGACCCTGACCCCACTGCCCTCCAAGATCCCAACGCAACATTCCCTTCCCACTGCATCCCCCAACTTGAGCAACAGCCTCATCCTACTGCGTCCTCAATACTGCCCCAAGTTCCACCAACGCCTCCACCATACTGCGCCCCCATCTTGTCCCGCAGACCCACCCCAACAACATCCTCCCTCACTGCACCCCCACTTCCTACCCACCTGCCCATCTGGGTGGGTGGCTCCCTGCTCCCCCCACCCCAGGGTCTCCGCTGGTTTCTGATGGCTCGCCCCACTCTCCTTCACAGCATGTCTGCTCACTGGATGAGAAGATCGAGTGCCTTGGGGACCCGGATGAGGCCAAGCTGGAGTTCGGCGAGTACTGGGCCATCATTGGGGAGGCAGCCAAAGGCTGCCGAGTGAAGAAGTAACAGGCCTGAGGGGAGACACGGACCATGAGGCCTCAGACCATCTGCATGGAGAGCGAGCGAGCTAGACTGTCGGCCATGATGTGCAGTGAAAATGCAGTGTTAATTCTTCTGGGGCACGTCTCCTCTCTCCTTCCCCCAGCTCTGGAACCTCTTCATTCTGGGCTCTCTCTCCCATCCTCCAAGTCTAGAACCTTCTTATTCCTGCTCTAGAACCCCCTCTGCTCACCCGATCTAGAACCTTTTCATTCTCCCTTACTCTGGAACCTATAAATGCTGGGGAGGAGGGAGGTGTTGTCCCTCCAGCTCTGGAACCTTAAATTCATGGACATCAATTCCTTTAGTGTAGAAACTTTAAGCCCTAGATTTGAATCTTGACAGTTTTGGATCCTTAAAATGTGCCAATTTCTAGCTCTCTTGCTCTAGAACCTTTACTTTCTGGGGAGGGGGGGTTCCCCAGCTCTGGAACCTTAAAACGCAGGGTTTTAGCTACTTTACTCTGGAACTTTTCGATTCTGTGGTTCCATCTGCCCAGTCCTGGCACCTTCCCCTCATCCTCTTCCTGGTTCCAGGATCTCTCCTTGGATCACCGCCCCGAACACTTGCTGGCAGCGGTTTGGGGTTCAGAGCTGGGCATTGGACCCTCTGCTCCTACAGGTCGCTGTCAATCTCCGGGGTGGGGTGTTTGGGAAGCGGCTGACAGCCCTGGGGCAGCTCACTGCATCGGGTGGAACCTATGGGGAGAGGGGGCTGGAAAGAGAGGAGGGAGCCAGGAGCTGGGGTTAGGTGTGGGACCAGGGTGGGAGGCAGGGATGGGTGGAGGGAGCTCAGCGTGAGGCTGTTGTGGGTCTGGGATCTTTGGCTGGTCTATGGAGTGTGGGGCTCGGCATTGGTTCAGTGTGACTCTGGCTCCATGCGAAGGGGGCTACCCCTGCCCTTTAGAGTGACTGTGTGGTCCCAGTGCCACATGCAGAATTGGGGGATGGGGTCCCCCCCCAGGATGGGAGCCCCTCCCGCAGCATGACCCATCCCCCTCTGCAGTGCTACGAGCACGCAACACCCCCAAGCACCCCCACACTCTGCCAGCCGGACACTCAGAATTGTAAGAGCCCCAGCACGTGAAGGCTGCAGGGATGGGGGGCACTGTGCACCCTGACGTCCCTTCTCAACACGCTTGACACCAACTCTGACCTCAGACCCCACCGAGGCGCATCCTGGGGAGGGTTGAACTTTCCACTGGAAGGAAGCAGAGGCCAGTGGTTAGAGCAAGGGTTGCTAGGAGCCAGGACTCCTGGGTTCTAGTCCAGCTCTGGCAGTGCAGGCTAGTGGTTAGAGCAGGGGACCTGTGATAAGCCAGATCTTCTGGGTGCTCTTCCTGATTCTGCCATTGGCCTTCCCTCCTTTGCGCCTCGGTTTATAACTCACCCCTAAAATAGGGGAGGGGACTGTCAGGCTCCAGACATGGGGCACAAGATTATTGGTATTAAGAGTTCCTCCCTGAGCTGGGACTGAGGAGAAAACACCTTCCCCTCCTGCCGCCCCCAGCCGGTCCGGAGGGGGCTCTGCGCTGGGCTGGCAGCCGCTTGTGTCGCTTGCTAAGGTTTTTGTATAAATCAATAAAAGAAACAACTGGAAAAAAAATGGCTAAGGCGCCATTCTCTGGTCTGTGTTGGCGTGCGAACCTGCGAGCGAGATGCACAGAGCCCAGCCCGCAGCGGGAACCCCGGTGTTGGGGGAAGAGCCCAGGGAGTGACCCTGCGGGGTAACCCCAGTCGGAGCCAGGGAACAAAACCCAAGCTGCGGATCGGCTCACTGGCTCCAGGAGCGGCTCCAGGCACCAGCATGCCAAGCATGTGCTTGGGGCGGCATGCCGCGGGGGGCGCTCTGTGGGTTGCCGGGAGGGTGGCAGGCAGGCAGCCTTCGGTGGCATGCCTGGGGAGGGTCCGCTGGTCCTGCGGCTCTGGTGGACCTCCCGCAGGCATGCCTGCAGAGGGTCCACTGGTTCCACGGCTTCAGTGGAGCCACGGGACCAGCGGACCTTCTGCAGGCATGCCTGAAGGAGGTCCACTGGAGCTGCGGGACTGGCGACCGGCAGAGCGCCCCCCATGGCATGCTGCCGTGCTTGGGGCAGTGAAATGTCTAGTGCCGCCCCTTGCTGGCTCCATGGTGGGCCAAACTGGGAGGGGATCCCAGGGTCTGAGCTGGGTGTGTGTGTGTGTGTCTGGGCCTGCATGGGTTGGGGTGGGGTCTGGGCCTGAGATGGGGGTGTGCGTGTCTGGGCCTGAGCTGGGATGAGGGGGTCTGGGCCTGAGATGGGGGGGCTGAGCTGGATGGAGGCAGGGTCTGGGGCTCAAATGCGGGGGGGTGTCTGGGCCTGAGCTGGGGGAGGGCGGGGTCTGGGACTTGAGCTGGTGGGGAGCTGGGCATGAGCTGGGATGCGGGGGTCTGGAACTTGAGCTTGGGGGGAAGGAGCCTGGGGTCTGAGCTGGGACAGGGGCAGGATCTGGGCCTGAGCTGGGGGGGATCTGGGACTTGAGCTGAGATGGGGGGGTCTGGGCCTGAGCTGGGGGTGGGTGGGTCTGGGACTCAAGCTGCGGGGGAGCTTGGGGCCTGAGCTGGGATGGGGGGTAGGGAGGGTCTGGGCCTGAGCAGGGCCGGGGGTCTGGGACTCAAGCTAGGGGGAGCTTGGGACCTGAATTGGGACCGGAGGTGGGGGGAGGGTCTGGGCCTGAGCTGGGATGGGGGTCTGGGACTTGAGCTGGGATGGGCGACCCTGGGGCCTGGTTCCCATCTTCCAAACCAAGTCCAGGGGCCCGAGTTCCAAGCTGGGGCTGAGCGAGGTTCAGGCCCCCGGGGCTGCGTTCTGAGGTGGGGCTGGAAGCCCAGTTTCTGGTGAAGCCCAGTCCCGGGTTGCGGCCATTGGAGGGGGGAGCTGCATAACACCTGGTGCTTTGCATGTTCTCAGCATGGAGCCCAGCGGAGGGGCCATGTCTCAGGTTCATTCACACCCCAGGTGGAATTCAGGGGGCGTGACCCTCCCCACATGGGGCCCAGAGCCAACAAAGTGCCTGGCGTCTGCCACCAGCTCTCTGAGGCAACCAGGGGGTGGACCTCTGCCACAGCTCCCATCCCCTCACTGGTGTTTGCGGGGAGCAGGAGGAATCCAGGATGCGGCCCCTGGCAGCAAAATGAGGTTGTGGAAGGGCAGTGCCACTCCGACTGCGTCCGAGTGGGGAACATCCCCATCTCCTTGGCTGTCTGGTTTGAGATCCCACCGAGACACCCTCCTTCGCCCTCTGAACCACACCTTGGGCTGAGCTCCCCCTTCCTTTGTGGTCCCACGTAAACCCTTCCATTGCAGGACTGACTGATGGGTGTTTTCGCAGATCAGACTTCAGGGGCTGGACACCTGAGGGGGGAGTTGAGTTTGCAGGAAGTGGGGTTGAGTCACCATATTCACATTTTTTGCCCATGCCAATACAACAGAAAGCCGCCCCAGTGGAGAAGCAACTCCTTGGGCCCTGCCTGGAGCACTTGGGAGGGCCCAAGGGGGTTGGGGAAAGGTTGGCAAGTCACACCTGTGTCTGGTGCTCCTGCAGCATGTGAATGGGTGTAGTGACCCAGTTCACCTGGAACAGGCTGTGTGTGACTGTTCTCTCCCGGGGGGCACATTTCACAATGCGAAGGACTATTTAGTGTTGCTACCATGACAATAAATCAATGGAAATTAAAACGGAAGGGTGTGGGGTATCTTTAATTACATAGACAAGCAACATGTCTCATAGACTTGAAGGGTCACAAGGGAGCATCACGAACATCTGGTTTGACTTCCTGCAAGTTGCAGGCCAGAGAATCTCACCCACCCACTCCTGTAATAGACCCAGAAACTCTGGCTGAGTTACTGAAGTCATCAGCTCATGACTGAAAGGCTTCATGCTACAGAGAATCCATCATTTACATTAGTGCCAAATGGTGTGACGAACTGGGAATGTTCTTAATGTTTTCTCTGAATACGGTGTTGGTTCCTCAGTGTCCCCTATGCAGTTCTTAATATCTAGGTGGTGGGATAAGGGTGTATGGGTCCTGCAGAGCAAAGGGCCAGTGCCCCTAAATGCCTGACCCTCTGTCTCCTAGCAACTGATGGCCTGGGCCCCTCCCCTGCAAAGGTGCCAATTGAAGGTGTTGGAGACAAAGATCAGGTGACCTCCTGGCCCGGGAAAGAGAAAAAGCCCAGGGAGGAGGGGCTGGAGAGGGTTTCAGTGTGAAGCTGGCAGGAAATGGAGAGGGGTTCCCCGATGGGGCTTGGGCTTCCCAACGGGGATGTGGCCTCCCTGGGGCCCCAGATGGACCTAACTAAAGGGGGTCCTGTTGTCTGTACCTGCAAGACCTGTCGTGGACTGTGTTCCTGTTGTCTAAATAAACCTTCTGTGTTACTGGCTGTCTTAGAGTCCTGATGAATTGCAGGAAGCCAGGGGTGCAGGGCCTTGTATCCCCCCACTCTCTGTGCCAAATGGTTAGAGAAGGAAGAGGGGGAAGTGGGAGCCTGGACGCCTGGGTTCTATTCCCAACTCTGGGAGGGGAGAGTGGCGTAACGGATTCAGCAGGGGACCAGCAGCCAGGATTCTATTCCTGGGTCAGCCGCTTCCTTACAAGTTATTTCTCCATGAACGGTCCCAGCGATTGTCACCTGCCCCAGGAGCGGTCAGTGAGAAACATTTGGAAAGTCTTTGGAGATCCTGGGATGGAAGACGAGGCCCTCATGGGGCAAGCAATACATCCCAATGAGTCAGCTGTGGGTCTCTGCTCCTGTCATATCTGGATACTTCGGTGTGCTGAGCATTCGTGGCAATGGCTGTGTGCCGTGTGTTGGTGTGCGGCTCTCGTGCCTTTCCATGGCCCCAGCTCCCGGCATGGGGAGAACGTTTGTCACTGTGCACTCACCGTCCTCTGGAGAAACACAGAGTCGGTGCTTGTACAGCTGGTCTCTGAAGAGGGCCCCATGGCTGCTAATAACAAATCCACTTCCCTAGGAGAACCTGCCCTTAGCTTCACCTACAGCCTTGCCAGGAGCTCTCAGGAAGTTGCCCTTAACCTGTTGTGGTCACTGAGGCAATTGATGGCAAAGGCCTGCTTAATTCTTCTTACTCTTTGGACTGCAGTAGCTTTTCCAAGAGGTGACAACTGGGGATTGGGGCCCCGTGGGGGTAGGTGCTATCTGAGCACCAATGGATCCCCTGCCTCTCAGAGCTGGGTACTGAGCATCTGTAGCTCCTCTTGACTTCAGCTGGAGTGTGTGTGTGGGGGGGCCCTCGCAGGCCTGAAAAACCTGTCCCTTAGGGGTCAGCTTGTACTTGGGTGCAGATTGGGGGTCCCAGGCCCAGATGCATCAGGGCCCAAGGCCTGAGAACATCTGCCCCTTGGTGGCTCGATTAGGGCGCCCCAAGAACCCAGCTCAGCAAACTGCTCCATGCAGGCAGACCCCCGGCGCCTCACTGACTTCACTTCACGTCAGCGGCCACTGATGACAATCCAAAGCCGGTTTTGAGCCTTCTAGCTGATGCGAGTAGATTGGGTCAGCAGGGAGAAAAGTTCTCTCAGTGGACAACCGGCTGGCTGGGAAAGTTATTGCATATGCAGCTACTCTGAGCATACCCACCCCGGGCTGGCTTTTAAAATAAAGGGCTGGATGCAGTTATGACACTGCCAATGACAGAGGAGTAATGACAGCTCATGATTTAGGGCGTGAACTGCTTGCCTGGAGGGATCAGGACAGGATTTCCGCCCTTCTGTGATATATTGCATGAATGGGATGGCACATTCAGAGCACGATGAGCTTTCGTTCTTTTAAAACTTATGTCACACAAAAAAAACTGGCAAAATGTTGCGCTAACAAAATCTGTTTTTCCCCCAGGTTAATAGCCTGGTATTTTTACCCAAGTAGACCAGTTTGTACCCACAAATTTTCATCTCAGAAGAAATTCACCCATCTAACCTCTGCGTCTCGTCTCTGGTGTTTCTAAAGCAGACATGCAAAGGGACACAACTTACTAAATGTGGTTAATTACAGAGGCAAGTCTGTGAGTGTGGATGCTGGCCAAGAGGCACTCAAATGCACCCAGAGTCTTTGATTTGTAAACTGCCTAATGGCCAGTGCTGAAAAGGCCTGGACTCATGGTTTGTCTGGCTTAGCTGGTTCAGGGGAGCAGGGCTTCAGCTGGGGCTGGTATGAATTCAGAGGGACTCCACTGTTGCGAACTGAGTTGCTCCAGTTTCACGTGGGTGAATTTGACACCCAATGCATTGGTGTAACTGGGGTGAGACTCTAGCCCTAGTTCTGCTGAAGTCAGTGGTGTTACCCTGATTCACCCCTCTGTTACTGAGATTGGAACCTGACCCACCCCTTCTGACTGTGGGGTTTCCTTGCTTTCCTCTGGAGCACCAAGCACCCATCATGGCCAGGGCCCAGAGTAGAATCATAGAATATCAGCATTGGAAGGGACCTTGGGAGGTATCTAGTCCAACCCCCTGCTCAGATCAGGACCAATCCTGAGACAGATTTTGACCCCCGTTCCCTAAATGGCCACCTCAAGGATTGAGCTCACAAACCTGGGTTTAGCAGGACAATGCTCAGACCACTGAGCTGTCCTTCCCCCAGGACAATGGGTAGCCCTAGGGTAATATTTCTTGCTTCCTGCATTGAGGTGAACAGAAATTTACCGTTGACTTAACAGCAGTTGGACCTTGTCTTCTCTTCTGCAGTCACTGATGCCCCGTGGGTCTGTTTTCTACAGTGGGAGATGTCTGCCTTGCCACCAGATCAGTGCAGCTCCCACCCAGACACAGCTGCACAGGTTGCATCTGTCCATCTAGGGCCAGGCAACCGCTGATGGGAGAAATGCATCTGCCCCCTGTTCACACACGGAAAGTTACGCTGATGCAACACTGTGTTCTGGGCCTCACATGAGCGATACTGTGCATCACCCATGGGAAGGAGCTTGCTTTGCTCAGACGCTCAGGCCTGTGTTTTGCAATCGGTTGAACCCCTGAAGCTGTTTCTGAGGCAAGCCCCGAAGCCAGGCAGAAACACCCCAGGAATGTCAGCCTCTGCCAAGTGGGGCTGTGTCTCTTTAAAAGCCCAGACGAGGCCTCGCGATATGTACGCAGAATAGAGCAGGCGTGGGAGGCACATTCTTCAGCCTGCCTGCTCTGCAAATCTGGGAGCAGGCGGAAGGGGAGAGCCAGACCCGCGGTGAGCTCCGCTCTTGGCAGACGGCTCCTGCACGAGGAAGGGAGGATGGCAGGTAAGCGGGCCGAGCGAGCCGGGAAAAGGAATGCTTTTGCCCTGTTTCCTGATTAAACGCCTCGCAGTGAATCATCCTGTCGATAGCAGCAGGACGCGCCAGCGCAGGGTTCGACGGGCACATCTGCACGGCCCAGCCTGGCCGCCCCAGGCTAGCGGGACTCGGGCTCAAGCTCCGAGTTGAACCAGCGCTTTGGAGTCTCTGAGGCCAAGGGGAGGGTGGGCTTTGGGGGCCGAGCGCCAGCCTGAGCCACAGGTTCAGAGCACCACATGCACAGCTGGTCCGACAGAGCTAGCCTGGGGGCCGCAAGCCCGATCCCTTGGCCTGGCCTGGCACACTGCTGCAGGCTGTGGATGGACAGGAGCGGGCCCTGCCCCTGAGCAGTGTGGAAGAAGAGATGTCTAAGAAGAGGAACGGGGCAGAAAGAGAAGGAAGGAGTAAAGGGGAGAGACAGGAAGCGAGAAGGGGTGTCTGGAAGCTGAGCCCCCATGGTGCTGGGTGTGGGATGGAGAGAGGGAGAGACGGGTGTGTCTGAGGATAGCTAGACAGGTCATTGGGAAGATGATAGATCAATAGATCTGGCAACAATGAGATGACAACTGGGTAGGCAGAATCTAAAGCAAGAGCTTCTCCTTATTCACTACTGATCTTTATTATCATGAGCCAGAAATGGGCCCGCCACGGGGGAGCCTGCATGGAAACGCACAATAATCCCCTGGCTGTAATAGCGTGTGGGAACGGGAAAGTGCTTAGCTCATGGGCCCGGCCAGAGCCCAGGGAGCCAGGGGAATTCATTGTCTTCTCCCCAGGTTACACACCCGGCCACACAGGCACTAAGTGAAAACCAGAAGGGGCTCTGGGGGGCTCTGCGGCTCCTGGCTCCCCGCTGCACACTGGGGTGAGAGGCAGCAAGAGAGGGAGGTGAGGGATAGCGCTAGGGGCCAGGAGCAGGCTGCCATGAGCAATCGAGACCCCCAGGATTACCTGGGTCTCTCTCCCCCATCACTTCCCTTCCATTGCAGGGGCCTCAGGTCCTCCTATTCTCTGCACCGCAGCATCAGCGACCCCTCCTCTGTGCCCTCAGCCTCATGGCCCTTTGGTTCTGGGGTCAGTCAGTATGACTGGGGGTGGGGTGGGACGCAGGGAACTCTGGGACCAAATCCAGACTCGTCCCTCGCACCGGGGACTTTTGGGGGCTGAGGTCTGTGCAGCACAGCCCTGGTGTGAGCGGATGCGGCTCTGTACCGGGGTGGGTCCCTCACGGACTGTGAAGGAGAGAGAGCAGGCAGAACAGAGCTACGGTGCCAGGGAGGCGGGCGCAGGAGGGAGAGGGCGAGACAAGGGGTGTTGGGAAACTGGCCGCCTTCCCCTGGGGAACGGCAGGTCCCGGCTTGCTTATCTGATCTGGTTCCCGCCGACGCCACCTGCAGAATTCACACAGAAGCATGAATCTCTTCGCGTCCTGTTGGCGTCCATTCACCCTCGCTGCTTGCCTCCGGCCCCCAGCAGCTAACATGGCTCTCCTGCTGCCGGCTGGTGCCCCCATGCCACCCCACATGGGCGCAGCCATAGGCAGGCTCAGAAACCCGGCTTGGGTCCCCTGCACTGTGCCAAGGGGTCTAGTGTCGTCAGCTCCCCCACCCCACGCCCACACTCAGGTGACAGCTGGACTTCTCTGCCCAGCTGCAATGCCCACTGGGTAAGACTGGCTAACAGGGGGCCTAATTCAGACTGACAAAGCCCTGCTTCCAGCGAGAGCGCTGGTTACTTGAGGGGTCCCAGAAGGCTCTGGTCAGGCCTGGCGGTTTGGCAGAGGGCCCACCTGCCCAGCCGGATTAATCTGGTTCAGTGCATCAAACCATTGCCAGGAGGAGCCCGAGATGTGGCGCTTCTTGCTACTGAAGGCTCTGTGCGGTGTGGACACATCCGCCAAGCCTTTATGAGTGGGATCCTGGCGTGTAGCTTCAGATCCGGAGACAGTGTTGGCCCAAAGCTCATCACGTTCCTCCTGGAAGAGCCTGCCCGGACTGGAAAGCCACCAAGCCAGCTCAGGACAGCTGGAGGGCAGGGCTCAGCTTGGCTGAGGACAACTGGAGACCTCGAAGGAATGACCAGAGCTGGGGAAACAGAGAGCAAGGAGATAGGGACTTGAGGACACGCAGATGATAAAAGATCAGGGGCCAGATGGACTGCTGCTGTAAATTGGCATATCTCCCTTGACTTCAGCCAGGGTGCTACAGGTCTTTGACTTCTGTGGAAAGATGCTGATTTACACCAGTGCAGGATCTGGCCCCAGGTGTTTGGTGCAAACAGAGAAGAAGAAGATATCTGAGCCCAAGCAAGGGACAGCTGCCAACTGAAAAAGAAACGCACAGGAGGCGAATAAGAACACAAGAACGGCTAGACTGGGTCAGACCAGTGGTCCATCCAGCCCAGTGTCCTGTCTGCCAACAGTGGCCAACACCAGGTGCCCTAGAGGGAATGAGCAGAACAGGGAATCACCAAGTGATCCATCCCCTGTCGCTCATTCTCAGCTTTTGGCAGATGCAGCAGAATGACTAGCACTAACAGAGCATGTCTCTGATGCAGGCTCTGGGGTGGAGCACCTCACTTGGGGAGCAAGTGCAGGGACCCAGAACAGGCTGTGCTCTAATGGTCTACATGGGATGCTCTCACTGGATGTTTTCTAAAGCAGCAATGTCTCCTCTGCTCCTGCAACAACACTCCTGGGTGGGTCGGTGGCAGGGACTGACCTCCAACCTCTCCCTGCGAAGCCCGGGGGAGCTGGGGGATCAAGCCTGCTAGCTGTGAGCAGCAGCGGGTGGCTCTCCTCTGAGGCTGGAGGGAGTCGTAACGCACTCTGCTGGCATGTGATCCTCCAAGCCCTGCCCCAGAGATAGAGCCGACCCTGAGCCCAGACTTGGGCATCTGTCCCCATGCCCTGTCCTGTTGGGTGTGGGGCTGATGTCACAGCTTCCTACCCCGCCCTGTCTGTCACCCATCAGGGGGTGGCCAGCTGCTGGTGCACCATGACCCCTGCAATACAGGCTTTGGATCCGCTGCTTCGGCCCCATCCCTTCCTTCCTCACCTGGAGCTCCCGTGGGGGCTCTGAGGGGACGTAATGGGCAGGAACAGGCTGGAGCTGGCACTTGGGCACCTGGGGAGAGGTGCCCTAGGAACAGAGTGAAGGAAAATGCAGGCGTTTCACCTGGAGACGTGTCCTGGGGTGAGGCCCAGCTCCCAGGGCAGATTGCCTCCCAGAGCAGAGTGCATCGCATGGGGCATTTGGAGTGAGACCAGGGCGAAGCGGGGAGGGAAAGGGCCACCTTGTGCCGGCAGGGAAGAGGCAATGGCCTAGTTGCCTTCCTGGGCCCAGTTCATCTGAGTCGGGTCCTGCTCTGGTCGAACCCAGCAAACCCACTGAAGCTAATGCAGTGACAGGGGTGAAGTGAGGGCCGGAGCGGGCCCTGGAATGCGTGGGGCATATTCTCAGTGGGCACCAGCCGACAGATCTCAGCATGAGATGGCCACACGCCCCCTTGCCTGGGCAGTGCGCTGCCTAGCGCTTAGCCGGAGCAGGTCAGCCCCTGGCAGCGGCAGCCTGCGGGCAGGAAAGAGGAAAGGCAAACAATAGGATGCACTTCCCTTGCCACACATCCTGTGCTGGATGCGGCTGCCGTGCTGCAGCCCTGCCTGTTGGCTTGAGCGTGCAGCATGCGCCCGGGCTCCGGAAGCTCCAGAGGAGCGGGCAGAGCGGAGCTCCAGTGGGTGCTAGACTTTCCCCCCAGAGGGAGCTGAGTTGAGGCTGAGGTTTTGCAGGCGAAAGGACTAGCTGAAAGCCGCCTGGCAGCAGCAGGTAACGAACCTCCTGTACTAGACTCTGCGTCCTACCCAAGGTGTTGATCTGCTGGGGACAGAGGCTGCGCTGCCTGGCTGCTGCAACCCCCCCGCCCCCCACATAGCAGGACAAACCAGCCCAGCCCAGCTAAGGGCAGGGCGAGCTTCCCCCGCCTGCATGATCTGCTCCCCCTTGGGGAGCCGGTGTCTAGAGAGGAGCTGGGTCTCCGGTGGCTTCGGCCCCTCCCCCTGCACATGCAGGGGTGGCGCTGCTGGCTGCAATGGGGCTGCGCCAGGGCTGCAATTCCCCAGGCGGGTCCCTCTTCCCCCGTGCAATCAGGTTGCCTCATCCCCTGCCCTGCCTCGTGCCATGTCGCTGGGCTGGGGTTTCCAGCTGGGAGGGTTTTGACATGAGGAATCTCCGGTGGGATGCCACCCAGGGAGGTGTGGCAAGACAAAGGCCGGTGCGTAATTACAGCCCATTCCATCTTCTCCTCCTCCTCCTTCTCCGCCATCTCTGATCCGCTGGGAACTAGCCTCATTCCTTTCAGATGAGAGGTGGGCAGCAGGTTACGCCAGTCGAGTAATTATTGTTGTCGTCTGCAGCTGGGAGGAGGCAGGACCCTGGGGGAAAGGAGGTGGGAGTGGCAGGAGAAGGGAGGAGCCAGACAGCTGCCAGGGTTGGGAGCTGTACATTCACTCAGCGTGTTGTTTCCATCGCAGCCTGAGGAGGCGCTGTGGTGCGGGGGAGTTCATAAATCCATTCACAAGGGAGCATTTGATTATCCCATGTGACCTGCACGACCCCGGCCAGAGAACCCCAGTCACGGATCCTGGCATCAAAGGCTAAACCCCAAAGGGATGGTTAATAAAATCCAGCCTGAGCTCCTGCGTAACCCAGGCTGGAGAATTCCCCCGTCCTGCCAACTGGAAACAGCCAAAAACCATGAGATGGTCTTAAAAATTACGAGATTAAAATCTCCCCCCTGCAACATCTGGGTTTTTTCCCTTCACTTTCCAGGGTCGGAGCCTTTAGGGCGCCCCCGGGGCACATTGTCCCACTCTCCCGTACAACCCCGAGAGCTGAAAACGGCTGGAATTGGCACTGATTATAGACTCCTGGCAATGCAAGGTTGGCCGGGCCCCCACGAGGCCACTAGTCCAGCTCCCAACCCGAGGCAGGACCAAGGAAATCTGGACCAGCCCTGGCAGGGGTTTCTCCAGCCTGTTCTTAAAAACTTGCAGAGACGGGGGTTCCACCATCTCCCTGGGTTACGTGTTCCTGACCTTGCGAGTCAGATGCTTTTCCTAGTCTCTGTCCTTCATCTCCCTTGCTGCAGATGCAGCCCATTTGTTCTTGTCCTGCCTTCAGGGGACTCGGAGAGCCACTGATCGCCATCCTGTCTGTAACGGCCCATAACAGCTGTGCAGGCTGCTCTCAGGTTCCCCCCACACCCCCGTCTGCTTTCCTCAAGACTAAACGTGCCCAGGTTTTCTAACCTTTCCCCATGGATCAGATTTTCTCAACCTCGGCTCATTTCTGCTGCTCTCCTCTGGACTCTCCCAGTTTCTCCCCATCTTTCCTAAGGCTTGATGCCCCGAACTAGGCGCGGTGCCCAGCTCAGGCCTCTCCAGTGCCAAACAGAGCTGGACCATGACCTCCCGTGTCCTGCATACGACACACCTGCTAATACATCATCTCCTGACTCCAGGAGCTGGGACTTGAAAGAAAACATCAAATATTGCGTGACTTGTGATAAACTTGCAAGTGTTGGCAGCAGCGATTTCACCGTGGGATGCTGGCTCGTTCCCTAGTGGCTTGCTCGTGGCCCTGTTGTTGGTCCAGCCTTGTTGCCAAGTTCCTAGGCTGGATCCGCCCCCAACTCCGTTTCTCCCTGGCTATATCTTTGTGCTCGGCACCATGGAAATGATCCTCCAGGCCTAACGCCCGGATGTGGCCCATCTTGTCCTTTTGCCCTTTGGTTGAGCCCCAGGCACAGCGCTGCTCCAGGGTGAAGAGATCAACGCACGGGAACCAGATGGCTCCCCACTTGCTCCCAGGTCGGGCTGGGATCTCTCCCCTTAAGGAGAACCAGACTCACTGGGAAAGGGGACAAGCCCCCTCTGCTCTTGCTGCCCCCTGGTTCGGGGCATGGCTTACACGCCAGCCCCAGCCACTGGATGGAGATGGGACAAGGGGACGGGACGGGGGTGAAAGGAACCCCTCTTGTTGCTTCCGTTTGAGCCATCCAGGGCTGCATCTGCTGGTGGCGCAGGGGGAGACAAAGGCAGTGACCCGAGAAGGGCTCTGCTCCCAGGCCGAGCTGCCGTCCTGACACCGGCAATGCTGGATTTACTGGGGTTTTCACTGGGAGCAGCAGCAGAGGGAGACTGCACTTTCTCCTACTGCTTGGACCTGGCTTCTCTGCTTCCCTCTCCCTGCCTCATTCTCCCCTTCAGACCTCCACCTGGCTCGGCGCCTCCCACCCCTGTTCCCTCCGAGCATCTCCCATGTCCCCCAATCTCTCCCCACCAGCGCCTGCAGCAGCCCCCCACTAAAGTCTGTACAGTCCGTCCCTGGACCCCCTTCTGAAATCCCCGAGTCCATATTCCACCTGTAATGACCGGGTCACACACTGGACTTGCCCTGCTTTAAGGGGACCAGCTCCTACTGCCAGACGTGCTTGGCACAGCTCCCCTGCTGCTTAGCTTCTGGGCACACATCCAGGGCACACATCCTGTATACGGCCTGTACTATAACGAGCCCTGCAGTACTGAGAGCCTACAGGTCGTATACAGAGGGATATTGACCAGGGATAGGCCAGGGTGAACTGAGATCAGAATTGGCCCAGAGCAGGTGAACTCTCACAGGGCCCCCCTGGAAATCAGAGCCCTGCGTTCATTGCTGCATAGAAGTGGGGTCACTGCCAGAGTCTGCAGCACCCAGCCTTTCCCAGCAGGTGACCGGTGCCCACCAGGCAGCACGGGCTGGCGCTAACACCTGGCTGCACCGGAGCTGGGACAACGAGCCCCCCACTGCCCTGCTCAGGCATCGGCTCTGTTACCGTTGCAGGGACTAAGGGGACAGAGATGTCGGGTGAGTCGTCGGAGCTGGAATGGGCCCTCCACGTGCTGGTGAAGAACTATGACAAATACGCCAGCGGGTGCTGCAGGAAACCCCGGCGCATCAGCAAGAAGGATTTCCGCAAGATGCTGAGCCGGGAGCTCAACCACATGCTGACGGTGAGACCGGGGGGTGCTAATGGGGAGCGTGAGCCCATGGGCAGCGCCCAGCCATGCCACGGGGAACCCTAGTGTGTGAGTGTGAGCCCACGGGCAGCACCCAGCAATGCCACGGGGAACCCTAGTGTGTGAGTGTGAGCCCACGGGCAGTGCCCAGCAATGCCACGGGGAACCCTAGTGTGTGAGTGTGAGCCCACGGGCAGCACGAGGCCCTGTCACAGGGAACCGTAGTGTGTGAGAGTGAGCCCACAGGCAGCACGAGGCCTTGCCACGAGTAACACTAGTGTGTGAGTGTGAACTCAACACTACCTCACGCTGTCCCCAACCAGCGTCCTTGCTGGCAGCCTGAGGCGGGACCTTGGTGACCGAGCTCCAGTGCTGAGCTCCCTGCCCCATGGCGGGCGTGGGGGTGCCCCTGCAGTGGCTGACCGAGACGCCAGGCCAGCGAGTGCTGCCCCCCAGGCTCCCCAGCCCTTCCTGGCGTTTGAACAGCTCTGCGCTCTCTTCCCAGGACACCGGGAACAAGCGCGCGGCTGACAAGCTCATCTGTGACCTGGACGAGAACAAAGATGGGCTGATCAGCTTCGAGGAGTACTGGACCCTGATCGGTGGCATCGCCAGCCCCATCGCCTGCCTCATCCGCCAGCAGGAACATGGCACCAAGTTCACCAAGTAGCGCGGTCCCAGGGTGCCGGCAGCCCCCCAGATCCCCCCCGGCCCCCGCTCAGAGCTTTCCCTTTGCTGCTTCTCCCTGGGCCATGTGTGATCCCTTGCCCCCCACGGCGCCTCGAGGCCGGCTCCTCCCAGGGACAGCAGATCTCCTTCCAGCTGGGCCTCAGCCCGCCTCCATCAGTCACCTCCCCACCCCCAGCCAGTGCTTGTTCACCCCTCCTGCCCACTGCTGGGCTGGCCTACAGGGCAGCAGAGATACCATCCTCCTGGCCTTGTTAGCAAGCCGCCTGCCGTGTCATGTGGCAGATCCGTGGCCTCCTGGACTCTCATCCCTGACCGGGCCCATGGTGCTGGCAGCCACAGAGCCATAGCTGATGGAGGAGAATTGCCTGTGGCGCTCTGCAGTACAGGGCTTATGTGACACATGCTGCAGTGGGTCTGACGTGCCAAGAAAGCAGGTCTGCATTGTCCCAACAAGAAGGGGATTTGCAGGGACACACGCAGGCACACACATGCACACGCCAATCAGTTACAGCCTGGTTGCTGCCTTTCCCGGGCTCCCCCTGTAGCTCGCTGATTCCGTATTGACCTTGCAGCCCTGGCACCAAACGCCCCAGGGGTGGCTCCAGGGCTGGGCTAACCCCTCGGGGGGAAGGCCCCACCGCCTGTGCAGGGTTCGCAGTGCAGGTGTACCGGGGTCCTGCAGGGCTGGGACGAGGCCCCTTTCTTCTCTCGCTCTTAGGAGGCTGTGCTGGTTTGAACCCTGAGCCTTGCCTGGCCCCATGCTGGAGAGACCTGTGCTGCCAGGGAGGGGTGAAATCCCTCCCTGCCCCCCCAGGCCCCGAGTGGGACAAGCCAGGTTCCCAGCCGTGCCTGTCTCCTGCTGCGTCATGTCCTCACTCTGTGCGTAGAAGCCCTGTGGGCCTAGCTGGGGGTCTAGGCCCAGGCTGGGCGAGGGAGGGGTGCAGCCCCTTGGTGATTCTCTTTCTTAAACCCATTGTGCCAAACTCTGCCCTCAGTGCCTTCCCTGCAGCGCCCCCGGGCCGCCCCCCAGGTGGGGTTCCAGGGCATTGACCCTCATCTACGACTTGAATGGGTCCCATTCCCAGACCTGTCTGGCTCAGGATTCCAGCCCCTGTGCTGGTTAGAAATCAACCCGTCCAAGCCAGTTCTATGGGGCCCATGGGGGCTGTGGGGCTCGCCTGATCTTCCCTAACGCCCCCGGGGGCTGGTGCACGAGCCAGACTGTGAAATCCATAACAATTAAAGTTTGCAATGGGATCGATGTCTGTGTCCTTTGTGCCGGGGCTCTGCCTTCCCCCGGGCGGGCGAGGAGCTCACAGTGCTGTGCCAGGGCGTTAGCTGAGCCTACGAGGTTGGAGAACATCACCATCAGCCCGGGGCCACCGTGTCCCTGACCAGCTGTGCTGGAGAACCCCTCAGCTGGAAGCAGGGCAAGACCCACCCTGCCCTGCTGCCAAAGGGGCTCTGTGGCCTGGCTCTCACCCCACGGAGCCACTGGGACCAGACAGCTGCCTAGGCCAGGCCAGAAAATGGCCTCACCAGAATTCCCAGTGCAGAGCTGCTAAAACCAGCCCATCTTGATTTAAACATGGCCAGCGATGGAGACTCGACCACAAACCTCGGTAAATTGTAGTGAACTCCCTCTTAAACACGTATGGCTTGTTTCTGGGCTGGAGTCGGCTGGCTTCCGCTTCCAGCCGCTGGGTCGGGTTAGACCTTCCTCTGCTGGACTGAAGAGCCCTCCGCTAAATATTTGGATGGGTGGAAACACAGAGTCTAGGGGGCTGGATCCCCAGGGTGAAGCACCCGCCCGCAGAGGGAGGCTGGGAGGTAGGGTGACCAGATGTCCCGCCTTCATAGGGACAGTCCTGATATTTAGAGGCTCCTATTACCCCCACCCCCGTCCCAATTTCTTCTCTCTTGCTACCTGGTCACCCTACTGGGATGGGAGGGACCTGGCGCCTTGGGGAGGGATCTAAACAGGAGTGGTTGATTCTGGAGGGCTTGTGCTCTGTCCCCCCAGGGAAGGATGTGGGGGCTTTGGCACAGAGGGGGATGGGTCACAACCAGTCCAGGGACAGCCAGGGCCTAAATATCTCCTGCCAGAGAAGAGCCTGGTCTTGGAGCTTTCTGTCGGCCTGGCCCTTGGGGCTGAGTTGGGAGCTGGAGGAGGCAGGGCGCAGGCAGGCCCTGTGATCCCCTCTGCCCCCCAGCCTGCAGTGCCCAGTGTGTCACCATGACCCGACTCCTGGCCTGGACTCAGCTATGTTCTCTGCACCTCCAGGCAGTGTCTGCTGGCATGGCCACAGCTCCTCTCTATCGGTAGGACTCAGCCCTCAGGGGCCTCGCAAAGCCACAGAGAATCTATAGTCGGCTAGGCTGGCACTGTGCGGTGCGCATGGGGCACCCTGAGAACCGAACCCACAGCCCCAGCTCTAAAAGCCAGGGCCCCGCCGCATGAGCTAATGGAGACTCTCCATCTGTTGTTTGCAGCATAGGGGCTATGACATAAGGATGGACAGTTCTGATCCCATCCAGCAGAGGGCAGCAGTGGGTCTCGCTCACTCTCACACACAGCATCTGATGCACTATTAAATCGAACTCCTGCCTTGCTCTCGTGCCACCACTAGGTGTCAGCAAACACTAGCACCAGCCGTGAGCTCGGCAGGCCAGTCCCCGCCGCGGGCAGGGGCTCAGAGTGAGCGCAGCTGCCCCCAGGCCCTGTGCACTGACCCCCCCATCCCCCTGAGCACCTGTAATAAACCCTGAGCTCCGTGGTGCCAGTTGGAGTCAACAGAGAGACGTCCGGCCCCGTGGGCTTTGGCTAACGGGGAGCCGAGCTGGGGCAGTCTGGCCCTGTGGGGGTGGGGGTAGCGTTGCAAAGCAGGCCTGAAGTCTGCCTCTCTCTGCTAATTCATCTTCGCCACCTCCCCCTGCCCCCACAGTATTGTCACCCCTGAGGCACAGAGGGGGCACAGGAGTGGCAGAGCTGGGATTAGGGTTGGGGCACTGTGGCCTCTCCCGTCCCCGTACGGGGAAGCCCCCAGGATATTCCTGCTTAGCCTGGTGCTGGGGTGAAGGTTGTTGGGGGGTGAGATACCGACAAACAAGCCCCCATATGGCTGCAGAGGGAGCAGAGGCCCGGAGGCTCTCTGGCTTGGGCCCAGTGGCTGACGGGCAGCATCCCCCGTGGCTCTGCGGGGGGTGATGTCTCGGGTAGGGGGTGTCCAGTGGCATCATTTCCCAGTGCGTCTTAGGGGCAAGCAACACAGAGGAACCTGCTGAACAGGGAGGAGATGCTGCCCTGGTGCCAGCTGCCACGCCTGGATCCCTGGGAACGGGCAGCACCAGCCGGACAGCAGCAGATCCCCTGGGACATGTGCAGTCGCGGCAGCGGTGAGTCCTTAGAATGACACAATCATAGAAGATCAGGGTTGGAAGAGACCTCTGGAGGCATCTAGTCCAACCCTCTGCTCAGAGCAGGACCAATCCTCAACTAAATCATCCCAGCCAGGGCTTTGTCAAGCCGAGCCTTAAAAACCTCTAAGGAAGGAGATTCCATCACCTCCCTAGGGAACCCATTCCAGTGCTTCACCACTTTCCTAGTGAAAAAGTTTTTCCTAATATCCAACCTAAACCTTCCCCACTGCAACTTGAGACCATTGCTCCTTGTTCTGTCATTCAGTATCACTGAGAATAGTCTAGATCCATCCTCTTTTAAACCCCCTTTCAGGTAGCTGAAGGCAGCTATCAACTCCCCCCCCCATTATTCTCTTCTGCAGACTAAACAATCCCAGTTCCCTCAGCCTCTCTGCATAAGTCATGTGCCCCAGCCCCCTAATCATTTTCGTTGCCCTCCGCTGGTTCTGTCTCCAATGTGGCCACATCCCTTCTGTACTGGCGAGACCAAAACTGGACACAATACTCCAGGCGTGGCCTCCCTAGTGCCGAATAGAGGGGAATGATTACATCCCTCAATCTGCTGGCAATGCTCCTACTAATGCAGCCCAAAATGCCGTTATTCTTCTTGGCAACAAGGTCACACTGCTGACTCATATCTGGCTTCTCCTCCTTCTCTCCAAGAACTGGGCATTAAACGTCTCTGTCTGCCCTTCATCTGCTGGGCTGGGGTGAGGGATTCTCGGTCTGGGAGGCGGGCAAACGCCTGGTGCTGGTGGGGGCTGGCTGTTCCTGGGCGGCCGTCTGTGCCCGTGATGTACGGCGTGGTGGGGTGGAGTCCAGCAAGCTGAGTTCAAATCTCGGTTGGTCCCACATAGCCCATCTGCCCCCAGCTGGGGTGTCAGGAGCTGACCCCAGGAGCAGAGCGAGGTGTCCTGACAGTCTGTCCCTGAAGAGGTGTCTGCTCCAGGCCTCAGTGGAAAAACAGGCAGATCAGCTTTAGTCCCTTGGGATCATGGGGGGCTGTGAGGTGGGATTGCGGGGGGCGGAGGGGCAGGATGGGTGGGGGGAAGGATTGAGGGGCAACACAAGGGATGTTTGCAGGCTGGGGTTGACGGTTCCTTTGTTGCAAACCCCCCCCAGTGGGCTTACCCACCCGGCAGTGCAATGACACCCCCAATTTCACCCTGGGTAACCACAGCCTGGTGGGCACCGTGCCTGTGCCTCCCTCCGTCCATGCCTGGGAAGGGTGGGGCTGCCTCCTGGACAGGGAGCAGACACCACAGCCCCACCCTCCCTCCTCTCGCCTCCCCCGCACTGCAAAGCGGCTCAGAGCCAAGTGAAGGCAGGTGCCCAGGGCGGGGCCGGGTGACTCAGCTGGCTGCGCCAGGTCGTCTTTGAGAGCAAAAAGACAAGAAAGGAAAACCTAGTGCAAACGGGAACTCCCGGCTGGTGGACAGAGCCCCAGGGTGTGTGTGTGTGTGTGTGTGTGTAGGGCTGGAGGGGGGTCAGAGCTCCTGAGGTGTGGAGGGCAGAGCCCCAAGGTGTGTGTGTGTGTGGGGGGGGGTGTATCAGGGGCTAGAGCCCCAGGGGTGTGGGTGAGACACCTCCATTTTCTTTTCTTACATTCCCCCTGGGGGAACAGGCCCCACCCTGCTGCCAGTGACGGCAGTGTCCCAGGGGGAGCTGAGTTCAGTGGCTGGAGCATCCGGCCCCGCTCATCTGTGTGTGAACGGGAGGTGTGAAACCAGAGCCAGGAAAAGCACCGGCTGGGTGACACAGAGACATTTGGAGCGAGCGAGGATCTGAGCCAAGGGGCGACGCGTGAGCCCTGCCGCAGACGCTGGGCACCAATCGGCCAATTCTGCAGCCCCCTAGGCCTGGCAAGAACACAAAGGGCTTTGTAATGGGGCAGCCACGTCTATGTAGTTAATCAGTTTTACTCTTCACCGCTGCAATGCAGCCACCTCTGGGGAGAGCAGGGGCAGCTGTTTGACAGGCCCACAGCAACACCGCGTGAGAGTCCAGGCCAGGGCTCAGTGCAGGGGACGGCGTCCGGCTGACGTTGCAGGCAGGGCTGAGGTGGCAGAATGGAATGAGCAGAGCTGGGAGGGGGCCAGGACACTGGGGTTCAGAACCCAGCTCCTGCGAACAGAGCCAGAGACCTGGAATGAGCAGGACGGGGCAGGACGTCCGCTGTAAAGCTCATCTGGCCCCTTGCCCCACAGCCCGGAGCCCCCTACTGATCCCCCTGACCCCATGGCAGCCCCTATTGATCCCCCTTGCCCCGCAGTCCGGAGCCCCCTATTGATCCCCCTGATCCCATGGCACCCCCTACTGATCCCCCTGGCCCTGCAGCCGGCGCCCCCTACTGAGTCCCCCCAACTCTGCCGGTGCCCCTCACTCCCGACCTGTGAGTCTAGCTGTGCACCCCATAAGTACGACCCGTGCACCTCGGCCCAGCCCTGCAGGGCCCCTCCCTCTGGCAGCAAGAGGGGACCCAAGCAGCCCTCAGTCTCTGTGCTGAGGCTGCCAGAAATTGGGCCCAGGTGTGTGTGTGGTGGTGGAGGAGTCTGATCCTGGGAGGGGCTGAGGGGGGGAATCGGGCCCTCCCTGGGAGGGGGTGTTCCTGGGTCGCGTGTCTCAGAGCCCAGCAGCGAGAGCGGCAGCCCCAGTTTCTGGCCCCGGGTTGCGGCACCGCCCGCATTGCTGGCCGGGGGCCAGGGAGAGCTGGGGTGTCCTGCTGGGGATTTTCCACTGGGGCGGGGAGAGTCACAGGCTGCCTGGGCTGGAGCCAGGGCCTGAGCTGCCCCCCCGGCTGCCCCCTCTCCCCCCACAACAGACCCTGCTGTGAGCAGAGCACACGCCTGGTGGGGAGCTGGGAAGAAGCTTCCCCTGCAGACCAGGGGCCCTGCCCCACCCCGAGTGTGAACCCTCCGGGCTGAGACCTGGCATCACTGCCCCAGGCAGGCGCCTGGCAGAGCCCCCCCCCCCCCCCCAGGACCCAGGTGCAGCTGCACCTGCTACCCGCCAGGCGTGTCTGTGGGCACCCACTCGCCCCCAGCGCCGATGCCCCATGGGCACCTCTGCCTCCGGCACCGGGGCAGTCATGAGCTGGGGGCGGGGGACTGGCTGTGCAGAGAGCGAGGGGGCTGGGCACGGCCCCTCTCCTGACAGTGGGGCCAGGGCGGCTGAGTCACTGCCCCGGAATCTGCGAGGGAAACCACAAGGCCGGGGCGGTGCCAAACGCTGCTGCTGAGCTGAGCTGAGCGCCTGAATCCAGCACATAGCACTGGGGGGGAGGAATCCAGCAGACGCGGGGAGGAGGGGCAGGGGTGAGGGTGGGGAAATCCAGCAGACATGGGGAGGAGGGGCAGGGGCAGGGGCTCCAGTGTGATGATGTGGGGGGACCTAGCACTCATGGCGGGCCCTGGGGGCGGGAATCCAGCGGGCCCTGGGCAGTGGTGGGGGAATCCAGCAGACCTGGGGAGGAAAGGGAGGGGCAGGGGGTCCAGCGTGATGGTGAGGGGGAATCCAGCACTCATGGCGGGCCCTGGGGGGGATCCAGCAGACGTGGGAGGAGGGGCAGGGGCGAACGGGGGCTTCAGCACACACCAGGCGGGAGGAGGCTCTGAGCCTTGGGGGCAGCTTGGAACGTGGCACTGCCCAGATCTGCCACCTCTCCAGGTCCCATCCAGTTGCACCATGCCAGCACACAGGATCCCTAGTACGTGCTGCATCGGGCAGGGCGGGGCACATTTCCCTACCAACCCCCGCCTTTTTCTGGGGTGGGGGGGCTGGTTCTCTGGGGCCCTGGCCCACTCAACACCCCTCCCCTCCATGGCCCAGGCAGCTCCGTGTAGACCCTACCGGGGATGGGGGGGAGGGCTCTGAGTATCTGTTGGGGGGGCAAGGAAGGGGGAGTTGCTCCCCCTACTGGGGGGTGCAGGGTGACGGGTTTCCCCAACCAGCCCCCCACCATTTGTAAGAGTTGCAGGAATCACCTCCCCCTCCCTTCTCAGTGGGACCCAGGCATCCGGGCTGGTGCTGTGAGCAATGTGCCCCCCCTGCCTGGGAGCAGCGCCAGCTCCCGAGCTGGGTTTATCCTCCCATGCTCAGCACGAAGTGCCCGGAGCCAAGGGACGGCACCAGAGCCCCCGGCCGGCTCGGGACCCGGGCGGTGGGAGACAAAGGGCACGGCTGAGCATGACTGTGGCATGTTTCATGCGTGTGCTGGGCATGTGTCTCTCTGTGTGTCCACAGCCCAGGCTCTTTGTGGGGCGTGTGTTGTGGATCCCTGGGGTGTTGCGTGCAGTGGCTGGGTGACGTGGTGTTGTGCGTGGTGGTGGTGGGGTGTTGCATACAGGAGAATGGAGCCTGCTATAGCCCTGCCAAAGCAGTGCACATGGAGGCATGCACGCTCACGCATGCACACACACTCACAAATGCACACACACATGCAGCACACACGTGCTCACACATGCACAGGCACGTTCACTCTCTCACCCAGCGACAAAGAACAAATTGATTTCCAGGGGCGGCCTGCTGGACCCATCTGCACCAGGACCAGTCGGTGCCCAGGAACCAGACAAAGCCTGTTCTGTCCAGCATCTCTAACTCCCTGTCAGGTGTTGCTGTGCCCTGTGTGGGAGACTGGCATGTGGGGTGATTCTCCCCGAACCACCTTGCTGCAAGGTGCCCTCAGCCCCTTGGCCAACAGCTGGCAGCCAGCCTAGTGCCCCTTCCCCTGCCGAGGGTGCCAGGCCAGGCCCTGGGCATCCCTTGCTCTCAGGGGTGGGGTGCGTGTGTCCTCTGGGGCAATGGGCAGGGGCACCATGGGGGGCAGACAGCCTCAGTGGCTCTGAGCTGCTGGGAGCCCAGGGAGTGAGAGTCCCCCGCCCCCTGGAGGCACCATGCCCTGGCACATGGCGCAAGATGCCAGAGAGGCTGGGAGCTGGGCGTTGTCGGAGGGGGAGGGGTTTTGCAGTGGGGGAGCCCCTGGAGAGACCCACAAGCTTTGGCTCTGGAGGGGCCTGGGTTTCAAACCCCTCCAGCACCCCACCTCTTCTCTGGCTGCTCTCGGTGCAAGAGTCTTCACCTCTGCTACCCCTCCTTTCAGGGAGCCCTCTTCTGTCTTTCTCCAGCATCGCTCTCCATCCCGGCAGACCACCTCCCCGCCGTGGCTGCAAGGACCTCTCCTGCCAGCCAGCTCATGCCCTGCGTCCTTGTGATGGAGTAGGGGCTGTCGGTGTGGGGGATGGGAGAGCAGGGGATGTCTTTAGGTGAGGGACAGGATCTTTAAGCCTGTAACCTGAGCCAGGCAGGGGGGAGGGGGGAGCGCCTTTGCTGAGAAACGGGACAAAAGAATCTGCCGGTGGGAGGAGGGGCAGGGCAGTTGGTTTGGGGCTGTGGGGCGGAATTCAGGGTATCCTAGCTGGGATCAAGCACCCTGAAAGCCCAGAAGGACTCAGTGGAGGGGTCCTGACTGTGCCTGCAAGCTCTGCTGTAACCTGTGTTCCTGTTGTCCAATAAACCTTCTGTTTTACTGGCTGGATAAAAGTCACTGTGGGGTCCAGGAAGAGGGGTGCAGGGCCGGACTCCCCCAGACTCCGTGACAGTCCTCCTCCCTCTGCTCATCCAGCACCGTCCGTCCCTCTCTGCCCCGGGTCCATGCTCTGGCCTCTGTGAAAGTGAGAGCCTTTTCCGATGCAGTTCCTGCTGCCTGGAGCAGCTCTGAGCGCTGCAGGGGACACGGCTTATGGACAGGGCCTGGCCCAGGGAGGCTACCCCGGGGTCGTATTGATTGGGGCCCCCTCTCTTGTACCTGCTTTTGGGCCAGGCTGGAGCCACCCTGCGCCCAACACCCCCGGGGGAGGCTGGGTAGGATGCAGCTCGACCCAGGGCGCTTGTTGCTTCCCATGCCCTAGTGCAAGGTGGTGTCGCTTGCCCGCCTGCTGTGGGAACCTCGTTGCACCGGGCAAAGGGGTGTGTGTGTGGGGGTGCAGGGGCTCAGGCTCGGGCTGGGCCAGCTAATGTGGCTTAAAGCGCTTAGGAGAGCGCAAGGTACAAGCACTGCAGTTGCACGGCTCATTGCACCATCGTCGCACGGCTCATCGCACCATTGTCCCACGGCTCATCATGCCGTGGCTGCACCGCAGTTGACCTGCCCTGGTGATGTGCCTGCTGCAGGTTACTCTCATTCGCCCCTGCCCCGGACTCCAGCAGCCCTCCCCCCCGCGATCCCCTCTGTCCGTGCCAGGGGAATGCACAAGTCCTGACCTCCCAGTGTTTCCCTCCCTGGCGGGAGCAGAGGCCAGGAGCTCATTGGCACGGGCTGCGGGTGGCTGAGTTCGTGGAGTGCCTCACTGGGTTTTCTTAGCCCCCGGTGCAGCTGCTCCCTGCTGAGCGCTGCTGTCCCCTTCCTGGTTGCTCTCATAACAGCCGAGCTCACAGAGGGGCATGGAGGCTCCGAGTGCTGCTGCTTGCACCAGAGAAGAGCCAGTCGCCTCTCGGCCACGGGTTCAAATCCAGCCCAGAGCGGTAACAACCACGGGCCTGAGTCTCCGCTCCTCGGAGCTCTCTCGACTTTGCTCCTGTGTTGGGGGGCCCAGGCCGGGGGGGGATTTGTTGCCAGTTTGGTGGCCTGAATGAAATGGGTCTGGGAGGAAAGAGCGGGAATCGAGCGCCTCAGAGGGACAGGTTGGAACTGTCCCTCTTGGTTGCAGTCTCAGCAGAGAGGCCAAGGATGTCCCCATGGCGGCTAGAGCCTGGGGCCCTGCTGTGCCGGGGGCTAGAGGGAGCCAGGCCCTGCCCCAGAGCACTCACGGTCTCCATCCACCAGCCACAGGGGGAGCGTCTGTCCAGTGCCATAACCCTGGACACCGCGTCTGCCAGGCTTGCAGCCTCCCCTCTCACTTAGCCGGCCCCTGTTACAGCAGGGCTTGGCTTGTGGCTAGCGGTCTCGCTCTCGAGGGCCGGCAGTCGCCTTCCCGCAGGGTTGGGAAGTGCAGGGGCTCTAAGATAGGCCCCTGGGAATGCCGGGTGTGCCGGAGGCAGACAGGGGCTGGGGGCCAACGCTGGCTGCATGTAGAACGCAATGTGTGTGGGGAGCAGCTGGTCGCGGGTCCAGGGGCCGATTTAAACCGCAGGATTTGTCTCCGCCACGCAAGTGCATCCCCTGAGTGGGGAGCACAGATCCCCGTGGCTCTGGGAGGAAGCGTCTCCACCTGGGTTTGAACGAAAAGCCCTCAGCGCCTCGTGCGTGCAAGGGAACGTGGCTCTAGCAATGGGATCTCTGGGTCCCATTGGGCAGGAATCGGTTGTTACCCCAAGGATGAAAGGGAAGGAGGCTGTGTGGGGGCAGCTGGGGGCACCACACCCAGACCCAGCGCCTGTCATGCAAAGTGCCTGGGAGTGATTTGCCCAGGTGTGGGGATCAGTGTCAGGGAGGTGGGCTGAGGGGGGGCACAGCTGGGCTGCCAAGGGGGCCTCCCATTTACAGGTAAGCTAGAGATGGGCTCCCTACACTTTAAACTGGCTCTCTTTAGGGCAGAACCAGGACCCGTGACCAGCCACCCCAGGCCTTGGGAAGGTGCAGATCCTGGGGTGATCTCCACAGCTGAGGCCATTTCTGATTGCCTGCTCCCCCTCCCCTGCACTCAGCACCACCTCTATCCCCATGCCGTGTGAGAGCGGAGGGGGTGCCGCTGGACACTGGACAGATGGAGGAGAATTTGCTGCACTGGGTCACTCCCTCATGCCCGACGATGCCATCAGTCCCCATGCCCCCACGCGCCCTGCAGAGCAGCATGAGAGTCCAGCCTCCTCATGCAGCTGCAAAACCAAGGAGCTGTGTGGATCCCGCTGAACTGTATCCCCCGGGAGCAGCAGCATTCTTGATAAACCCTGACTTTCTCCTCTCTGCCAAGCAGATCCCCCAGGAAGGGCTGAAACAGGCCTCCTGTGGTTCTCCTGGCCCCTGCCCTGCCCCCCACCCCCTATGTCCAGTGGTGAATTTTGCCCAGCACACCGACAGCATAACTCCCCTGAGCACACCCAGCTTGGATGCAAATTGCAATTTTTGTGGCTTCCCACCCATCCCTGAGAAATCAAACCACCTCCGGAGCATGCAAACCAAGCGTGCAATTTCCTGCTCCCTCCCTTCCCAGGGCCTCCAGAGTCACGGAGAGGTGAAGGCGCTGGCACACCTCCCTCCCCTGTGCGAGGGCCTGGAGTCAGGGGCAGCTTGGGTGGAAGCAGGACCTAAGTCTTTGCATTGGGGGGGATTTCACCTCTAGTGAGTTTCAGGGCTGATGGCTGCTGCACGTCAGTGCTGGAGTCCCATGTCCTTTCTTTAACACTAGTGCAGGTAAGGCACGAGTGACGCCCTGGCGAGCTCTCCCCAGGCCCAGGCCCAGGCCCAGGCCCACCAGGTCCAAGCCCAGGCCAGACCGTCTGTCTGGTGGCCTCTCTCCCTGAAGGCCAGTCGCCCACCCTGCACTTGTGAGATTTCACGAAACAACAAGGCACGAGGGGGGTTCACGGCTGGGGTGGAGTTTCCACGGCTTGAGACCGGGTCCAGGAGTTCAGAACCGGGGCGAGCGGGTGAAATGCTCTGGCTGGGCTGTTCGTTAGATGGGCTAGTGGTTCCCTCTGCTCTGAAAACCCAGGAAATGCTGATCCTTGAGGGGGTCTCCCAGGCTCTGCTATGACACCTCAGCTCACTACCCAGCCTTGGCTGGCTTCAAACCGCTGACAGAGAGGTGAGAAAAGAAGCTACTGCGGGCTCAGCCCGCGAACCACCTGATCCTGCCCCGAGAGGAGCCCCGGCCATGACTCAGCCCCTGCGCCTGGCCCTGTGGCAGACCCGGAGAGCCCAGCTCACCTTTCAGGTGCATGGGATCCACCCGGCCGCCACCTTCTAATCAAACAGCTGCTTGCTATTGTGGGGCTGGGCAAACAGGAGTGACAATAGCGGCCTCGCAGCTCGGCAAACACTGCTGCTCCCGGAGCCAAGCGATGTGCAAATGGTGGCAGATGGCCCAGCTGCCCTGGGGCGCCCTGCCCCCGTCACCCAGCCTGCTAGGGGCCTGGGAACTGGGGGCTAACTGAGCCTTCAAGAGCAAGATGTTTGCTAGGGGCTGTTTGGAGCGCTGGTCCCGTCGGGCCACGGCCCTCCCTGGGGTCTGGGGACATGAGAGGTTGAGACTGGGAGACTTGGGCAGTAGCACCCCCCCATCTGCTCCGGGTGTTATATTTGAGAAGGGGGCCCCATGTCCGATCCGGCAGCCCCGGTGCACTGATGCTGGAGACCTTGCCTGCCTGTCTGGGCTGCTGCGAGCTCTCTGTGCTGGGAGATTCCCCTGGGCCAGTGAGATCTGGCTCCCTTGCCTGAAACCACAAGCCACAGCTAATGAGCTCCCTGCAGGCCTCAGTGCCCGGGGATCACCTGGCCTGCAGCAAAATGCTGGGGTAAGTCTGGTTTTATTGTGGCAGCTCAGTGGGACACAAACTCTCCTGCCTTGTCTGCAAACACTCCAGGAGGCCTTCAGAGCAGGAACTGTGCTTGCTGGGAGAAGCCACGAGGGGCAAATCACGTGGTCTCCTGCACCATGGCAGCTTGGCCCGTTTCTGACCCCTGCGAGCTGGCAAGCTGGGCCTGAACCGAAGCCTGGCTTACAGCTGTGCAGCCAGGGGCTCTTCCTCCCCCCAGCATAGCACCTACGGGCTGTGACAAAGTGGGACTGTTCTTAATGTTTCCTCTGAATACTGTGGGGGGGCCTCAGTTTCGGGCCGACCCTCTGTCTCCTGGCAACTAATGGTGGGGCCTTTCCCGTCTGCAAGGGGATGCGAAAGGTGTGGGAGGACAAAGAGATCAGGTGGCCTCCTGGCCCAGGAAAGGAATTGAGCAGGGAGGAGGGGCTGGAGGGGGTTTTAGTTTGGAGTTGGCTGGGGACAGGGAGTGAGGGTAGACATGGGGGTCTGGCTCACTGCTCCCCAGAATGGACCCGGCCGAGGGGTCCTGTTCTCTGTATCTACAAGCTCTGTGTTAGACCCTGTTCCTGTCATCGAATAAACCTCTGTGTTCCTGGCTGGCTGAGAGTCACATCTGACTGCAAAGTGGGGGTGCAGGACCCTGTGGCTTCCCCAGGACCCCACCTGGGCGACTCGCTGCGGGAAGCGCACGGAGGGGCAGAGGATGCTGAATGCTCCAAGGAGAGACCCAGGAGGTGAAGCCGTGGGAGCTTCTTGCCCTGCAGACAGGCTGGTCCGAGGGAGAGGAGGCTCCCCAAAGTCCTGCCTGGTTTCGTGGGGAGCAGTTCCAGAGCATTGCCCAGGGACCCTGTGACACGGGCCTAAAGGGGAACCGCAGGCAGAGCGATGGGGGCAGGACGGTCACTTTGTGGCTAGCTGAGCTACGGGTCACGCAGCCTTAAGGACAGCGGCAGAACCACAGGCTGCTCCTCCAGCCCCTCCCCGCCATGGCAGCCGGGCACCTCACAGTCAGTCTGGGATTTCACTCTGTGATGTAGAGACCCCCCGCCCGCCAAATTTTGCAGGTGGGGAATTGAGGCACCAGGAGAAGCAGAGACTGGTCCAAGGTCACCCACAGAGTCTGCGGCAGCCCAGGGAACTGAGCCCGGGTGTCCCACGGCCCAGGTTAGACCCCGCCTGCTGGACCCTTCTTCCCCTGCCCCACGGTGGGTCGGCGATGAGCGAGGTGGGGAGGGTGAGGAAAGCACTGACTGGCCCGAGCTGACCTCGGCCTCCCCACCCTGCCGCTCCAGAGACCGCGCCCAAGTGTCAGCTTGCATCTCAGCCCGGTCAATTCCACATCCCCACCTGTCGGCACAGGGGCCCAGTGACCCAAGTGAAGAGCCAGCCACCCCGGTAATGAGATCACATGGCTCGTTAGGCAAACCCGGGGCGTGGGTGAAACTAGTGAGGAGCGAATCTCCTTTCCTCACTCGCTGCAGAGCGGAGCTGGTTGGGAGGGGGTCGCTGTGGGATGAGATCCCGTGTTACTGGCTGTTTTGAAAGCTGCCGGGGATTTGGGTGGCAGGGCTAGGAGAGTATAAATGGCAAGTTCCCGCTGTGCGGCAGCATCTCTGCTCCTTGCCTGCCAGCCCTTGCACTGATCTCAGTAAGCGGCTCCCCCGGGGCTCCCTGTCCATCGCTGCCTGGGCAGGTGGCTCTAGATTTAGGCCAGGGCTGTATGTCAGTGTCTGCTGCAGCCCTCACCCTGATGTTGTCTCCAGCTGTGCTGCCAGTCCCCTCGCCAGCTGTGAAGGCCCTTCCCCGGACTCGAGCTGTGGCCATTCCTCCCCATGATGGAGGATGTTGCATCCAGTGGTGCAAATCCCTTTGCAAGATGGTGGAGCTAGTTTGAGACACCCCAGGCACCATCTTCCCTCCTATTCTGTGAGCCTGGGCGAGGGGCAGCCAGCACACGAGGACGACTCTGTTCCCACCTTCCCTTTGCTCCCCTCCCCAGCTCTAACCCGCGCCTCCTGCTTCTGCTTCTCAGGTTCACGCGTGGTCCGGGATGGCAATTCCCCTGGAGCAGGCTCTGGCCGTGATGGTCTCGACCTTCCACAAATACTCAGCAAGGCAAGGTGACAAATTCAAACTCAGCAAGGCTGAGCTCAAGGAGCTGCTGACCAAGGAGCTTCCGAGCTTCCAGAGCGTAAGTGCCACGGTTCAGGGAAAGACTGAAACGCTGAGACATGTTGGGTGATGTCTCAAAGGGGGTGGGGGAATGTGACACCTGTCCATGAAGGGTGTCAATCAAGGAGCGAGGAGGAATTATTTACCAGTGGCAAGTTGGTCTAAGGCTTGTGCTCTGGTCTCCAGATGGAGAGGTGGGTTCTGATCCACTCTGCTCTGTGTAGAGGTCTGTGGTTATGCAGGAGGCCAGGCCAGATGGTCATAGTCCCATCTGCCCTTAGCATGGCGCAGAGAAGAGTAACTTGAATGGGAAGAGAAGCCACAGACGCCATGAAGGGCTGTGCTATTGTCCTAGTTCATGTGCAAAGCGCCCAGATACTATGGTAGTGGGCACCACTACAAAGCCCTCAGGGAGATCGACAGACAACTGCAACAGGAAGAAATTAAGAGAAGAAAGAGTTAGGGTGAATATCAGGGAGAAGAATCAAAATGGTCACAATGTTTTGGTTGAAGTAGTATTTATGGTGAAACCTGCCCATCTTTCAAAACCAGACATTTGCACAAAAATGTTCTGATTTTTTAAAATTTCTGACAAATATTCTTTCTTTCTTCCTTTCTCTCTTCGTTTCTTAACTCTGGTCAGTTTAAACAATTTTTTTTTATTATAAAAGGACCTTTTTTAAATGATCAAAATATTCATTTTTTGAGAACCTCTCCCCCCCCAAAAGGAATCCCCTTTATTTTGGAAATAAAACAATTTGCATTTTCAAAAGTTACCAAATTTAAAAAACAGTAAAAAAAGCAAAGCTCCATGGGAAGACATTCAATACCCAAAATCCGCCTGTTCCAAGGACTAATCAAATTACGATGCTTTCCAAATTGCCACAAAGGTTGGTCTTTTCCCGCAATCAGAACTACTCAGTGAGATCTCCAGAAATGCCAGACACTCTCCTGCGTGAAGAGCTGGGCCCCCTAGTCTGCGTTTAACAAGGCCCCTGCACTGGTCACCTGTGGGGACAGAGCCTGGGGACTTTCAGCTCACGCTCCCAGATTCAGACTAAGCCCATTAAGCCGGAGGCAGGAGCAGACTCGACCTTTCAGATGTGGTGCAGCCAGTAGAGGGGGACAAAGAGCCAAACGCGGTTAGCCCGGGTTATGTGACGACGCACCAGGATTTAATGTTTGGAGGGTGCTAGCACCCCAAGGTCTCCATCAGATCAGGGGCTCATTGTGATGATCCCAGAGCCAACGGGCTCCTACTTTAATTAGACTACAATCAATTCACGAGGGTGAATATTTTGGAAGGGCTAATGAACCATGTGCTTCCGGGATTACGTGAGTTAGACTATAAATCTTAGCCTCTTGGGTGGACTGTTCCAGGTCGGCCAGCTGGGGGTTTCCTGCACCCTCCTCTGAAGCTGGTGGTGCCAGCAGCTGAACCACCCAAGTGAGTGGTTAGGGGAAGGGAGGGAGGTAGCCAGGATATTGGGATGCTCTAGCATTGACTGGCTGAGCATCCGATGTGCAGCCTGCTGGTGGCAGGGACCCCACATAGAAGCAGGCCCCTGAGCTAATCCAGTGTCTCTCCCCCTGCTTCTCACAGAAGCAAATGGACGATGCTGAATTCCAGAAGATCATGAACGACCTAGATGTCAACAAAGACAATGAGGTGGATTTCCAGGAGTTCGCCTGCTTCTTAGCCTGCGTGGCCATGGGCTTCAACGACTTCTTCAAGGATCATTGCCAGAAGCAGCTGCGTAAGAAGTGACCCCAGACGCCTGCGGGACCGGGATTCCTGAGCCTCAGCGCCCCCGTAGCCCCCTTGTTTCCAGTGTAATCACCTGGGCTTTCAATAAAAATCTTTCTAAAGATGCTTATGCCAGGGTGTGTCTCAGGGGCAAGATTTTCTGTGCTGGTCTCCAGGGCTCTGTGATCCCAGAGTCTCATCTGAGCCTGTCAGAATCCAGCCGATAATGAGGGGAGGGAGCAGTGGCCACGGTAGAGAAGGCTCAGGTCTAACTTCCTGGCTAATTAGCCTTTTAAAATTACTAGGATTTCCCATGCTGCGTCCCAGCCCGGGGGCGATTGTTTTGGAAACTTTGAGCCTTACCATTCAAGCTGTTTCCGAGTGACGCAAGCAGAAAGGAAAAAAAAAAAGGACCCCACACGCTGGGCTCTGCATGTTCTGAGCAGAGCCTCGGCGTGCGTGTAACTCGAACCATATGGCCCAATCGCGGGCCGACTCGGCTTGCAAAGCTCTCGGTTAGGGTGATCAGACAGCAAATGTGAAAAATCAGGACATGGAGTGGGGGGGTAATAGGAGCCTATATAAGAAAAAGACCCCAAAATCGGGAATGTCCCTATAATATCGGGACCTTTGGCCACCCTACTCTCGGTGCCTGAGCTTTGGCGGACCATGCGTGCGAAGGGCTGTGCAAGGCCAGCCTGGAACGAAAACCCCGAATTCTCCAAGCTGGGTTGCATTCTCGGTGGCTCCTGAGGCCCTGGTCAGCTGCACAGCCCTGCGGCTAAAGCCTCCCTGCACTGCTCAGTTCCCTGTAGGCTCTTGTGCCGCCCTCCCCCTGTAGGAGCCGAGCGCCTTCCCACTGTGCATTAAGCCATGGGACGAATGTTCAGAGGTCACCTTCCACGGACGAGCCAGGCCACTTTGCTTCGACATGAGCCGTCTCGAGAGCGCACAAGCAGCAGGTGGGAGGCTCATGCAGGGCTTTGAGTTTCGTCATCCACCCCTTGCTTCGCTCACGCCGAGTGTCAGTTAAAACACACATCAACCCCTCCCAGAGCCACGAGTTAGAGCAGCAGGGGCCCAAGGCAGGCGGACACAAAGCCACAGGGCAGCCCCCCCGAAGGCAGGCGTCCGGGCTATGCTGAGCGGGTGAGGGGGTCAGGAAGCCAGGGACTCAAGTGGAGAGGCCCCTGGATCTGCCGCTTCTAAGATGCTGAAACTCTGAGGGCTGATGCGGGACCCAAGGCCAGGCCTGTTTGCAGCAGGGAAGCAGCTGGAGGCTTGGAGAGGAGATGTCCCGTGAGCCACGAGAGGGATGAGACCCCCCTGGGAGAATCTCAGAGGCCGAAGAGGCTGGAATTATAGAAATGTCGGGCTGGAAGGGACCTCGCAAGGTCGCCTAGTACAGTCCCCTGCCCTCAGCCAAGACTAAGTATTATGCAGACCATCCCCGATAGGGGTTTGTCCAACCTGCTCCTAAAACCCTCCAGTGGCAGAGATTCCACAGCCTCTGCCAGGAATCAGTGCCAGTGCTTAATGACCCCGACAGGCTGGTTTTCCTAATCTCCCTTGCTGCAATTTCAACCTGTTACTTCTCAGCCTGGCCCCAGTGGTTCAGGAGAAAAATTTATCACCTTCCTCTTTATAACAACCTTTAACATGTCTGAAGTCTGTTCTGTTCCCCTCTCAGCCTTCTCTTCTCCACGGACCACACTAAACAAACCCAATGTTCAGTCTTTCCCTGTAGGCCGTTTTCTAGATGCTCTCCTCTGGGCTTTCTCCAATTTGCCCCCCACCCCTTCCCCGAAGCGCAGGGTTCAGATCTGGACACTGCTCCGGATGAGCACGATCAGTGCTGAGAAGAGCGGAAGAATTACTTCCTACGTCTCACTTCTAACACTCCCGGAATGACGCTCACGTGGACTCAGAGCCAGCGACCCCCTATAGCCCCAGATCCGTTTCTGCAGTACCCTGGGCTGTGCAGTCCATTTCCCATTTTGCATTTGGGCAACTGATTATTCTGGGAATCAAATCTGGGGTCGGTCTGAATTCCTGCCCCAAAACATTTCCAGGGAGCAATTCTACACGTTACCTCCTGGCCCATGGAGCAGCGGAGCTCACAGGGCCGGGGCTGTGCTCAGGTGTGTGTGGGTGGCTGCAGTTACCCAGGTGTGCTCAGCTCTGCAATACCTGCTAGACAGGTTTCAGCTCCCAGGCCCAGGGCCTCCCTAGCGGGCGGCAGGCCTGTGCTGGTTAGCAGGAAAAGCTGCTGTTTATAGTCAAAGCCACAGAGCCCAAAGGGGAAAATTCCTTTTAATTTTGTGGGGTGATATCTGGGGGTTTTGCTAGGCCTGGGTGTCATCTGGATGTCATTGTGTGTGGGGGGCAGGATCTGCCTCAGAATGAGGCTTGATCCCTGCATTTTCAGCTGACAATTCTCCCTCCAAACCACAAATGACTTGCAGCATTCCAACGCACCCCCTGGACATTAATTAACCCCGTCCAAGCCACCCAGCTTCCCTCCCCAAGGACGGGACACAACTGAAATAGAGATGCTGGGTGCTGAAGTTGGAAATTCGGCTGGCAGAGCCAGCGGGAAGCATGAGATCAGGGAGGCCATGCCGCAGGCTGGCCTGGGGAAAGGGCGTCTTCAAAGGCGAATTCAGGTTCTTACAGGTCTGCTCTTCCCAGAGCTGCTGGAGAAAGCAGGCTGCATCCTATTGGGTAGAGAGCCACACTTCCCCTGCCTCCATTCCCCTCCCTCGCTGCGCAGATCCCCCTTCCGCTTGGCTTGGTAAGTTTTCTGGGGATTATTTGGTTTCATTGCACGGCCTGGCTCCGTAGCTGGCTGCAAACAGAGGTGTGGGGACTCCCTGGCAGGTGCAGAGTGAGGGGGCTGGGTCCAGCTGTGCAAATCCCACTCCAGATGGGCAACCAGGGCTGAGCTCAGAGCTGCAGACGAGGGCTACAGAGCCACCAGCCATGTCCCGGAGCTTCTGGCGGAGTTCAAAATGGGGAGGGGGGCTGTTGGGCTGGGGATGGTTCTGACCCATCAGCTCAAGCTCTGCTTCCTAGTGTAGCAGAAATCCCCGCCTGTGTCTCTCACGCCCGGCGCTGGGAGGGGAAAGAGGCCCAGCGGGGCAGCCTGGGTTCAAATCTCTGCTTTGCCACTGACTTGTCATGTAACGCAGAGCCTGTCTTTCACCATTCTATTTCCCCACAGGGATCCAGGTGGGGATACGGCCCCCCCTTCCCACGGGCCCAGGGGGACGGTGCTCTGCTAACCAAGGCAGGAAGCAGGCAGGGGAATTATGTAGGGTTTTCTAGCCCCGTTGCTGCTTTGCACTCTCCTTGGGCCCATCAGCAGGACTGGGATCCCCCAGGTCTTGCAGGACCCACTGCCGTAATAGCGGAAGTGGGATGAAACCCGCGCAGGGCCCTAGCCGTTGGGCACCCCTGCAGCAGAAAGAACCCAGAACCCCGGAGCCAGTCCCAGAGAGGTCAGTTCAGTGGGACTCGATGGACAGGATGAACGCTGCCAAAGCACCAGGAAAAGCCAGACCTGCCCTGGTATCGGTCAGACGCTGGCACGGCCCCCAGGACAGGGTTACATATTAAGGGCTGGGCTTTGCCTCCCTCTGTCTGTCTCGTTCTCGAGGCTAGGATCCTGGCACGCCACATTTTCAGTTGATTTCCCGGCAGAGGGGCAGGATTCACGGCGAGGTGACCAGATAATGTCATTTTAGCTCCATCAACGTGCCCCAGAGCACAGTGGGGGTTCTGCAAGGCCTCGTGGGGGGAGGCTGGAGAATCATCCCCCCCTCCGAAGTGCCATTTGCTCTCACCCAAGCCTTGCACTCTGCTGTCCATAGATCCATAGATTCTCTGACCAGAAGGGACCAGCTAGTCCTGGATCAGGCGGCCCCAGAACCTTGCCTGGGGATTTCGGCATCCGGCCCAGCACTGCTGGTTGGAGACAGGCACCCAATCTTGATTCAGTGACTCCAGGGGACGGAGACCCGCTCAGAGAGTGTTAAAAGTTGGTGCCATATTTCTAGGCTGAATGTATCTAGCTTCAGCTTCCAGCCAGTGGATCTTGCGGTCCCTTGTTCTGTTAAAGCAGCGCCTGAGCTCACGCGCGTACTCGCAGAGCGAGATCACCTCACCTCCGAACCAACTCTTGGCTAAAGGGGTGGAGGCCCATTCGGCTTGCGCTGCACGGTGGGTTTTAAAGATGTGGAGTAATTCCGGCAGCTCTTTTCTGCCCCCTTTCAGATCTGCCGGCGGCGGGATGGCATCTCCACTGGAACAGGCCCTCGCGGTGCTGGTGGGCACCTTCCATAAGTATTCCAGCAAGGAGGGGGATAGGTACAAGCTCAGCAAGGCGGAGATGAAGGAGTTGCTCCTCACAGAGCTGCCCAGCTTTGTTGGGGTAAGTGGAGGGAGATGCGGGTGGGGGACTCCAGGGCTGGATCACAGAGGCTCAGCCTGATGCTTTCAGAGCCAACGTGCATCAAGCAGACACGCAGCCAACGTGGTTTCCAAGTAACAATAGCAGCTGATGTGGCCTGTAAATCCTTAGCTCTTTACTAAGGAAGTATCATATGGGGAAACTGAGTCACAGACAGTGATTTCCTTAAGAGCATGCAGCAGGTAGAGGCAGTAATAGAACCCAGGAGTCCTGGCTCCCAGCTCTGTGTGGTAGCCACTATACTATACTATACTATCCCTCCCCCTCCCCATCTATCAGCCTGTGGAGCCTGGCTTCCTATTTGACCAGAGTCTGGGCCCAAGCTGCGCAGATTTTGCATTTGGTGCCCGTGTCTCTCCCCTTCCCCCCGTTGCAGGATCAGGTGGACGAGAGAGACCTGAAGAAGCTAATGGGGAATCTGGATGCCAACGGGGATGAGGAGCTGGATTTCCAGGAGTACGCGGTGTTCCTGGCCCTCACTGCCGAGCTGTGCGACGAGTTCTTCCGGGAGTGCGCCGATGAGAGGAACCGGAAGATCTGAACCCTGAGCAGCCCTGCATGGCCGCTGCGTGTGAACGAGGTCAACGCACAGTAAAGATGCTTCAGCCAGAGGTGTCCCTTGTGTCTCGTGAGCAGGGGCTGGGATTGGGCCCCCAGCAGGCTCCCCTTTTCCCCTCGTAATGCCCCTGGCTTCCCGCCTGACCCAGAGGCTGCTGACACAGCCCTTCATGCCCGTGAAACCTCCGTGGAAGGAGGAGAAGGGAGGGGGTTAAACCATGCGCTGGGCAGAAAACCCGTCTGATCCGACTCACAGGGACCTCACATGCCAGGCTGCTCCTCACACACCCTCCCTTCCCAGCAGGCGCCCAGATACCCCAGTGAGGCCAGGGTGTCGGGACATGGCTAGAACACCCTGGGTGGCGCCAACCCCGCTGAACCCGCCTCCCCCAGCCCGGCCCCATGAATGTGGGACTGGCTTGGTTTCGCAGACACGGGGGTGGGAGTGGGCAGGCACCTGCCTGCCTCGGGGGCATAGATTCATAGATGCCAAAGCCAGGAGGGACCGTTGTGATCCTCTCATCTGTGAAACCACCTCCTGCGTAGCTCCGGCCAGAGAATGGCCCCCACAGAATTCCCAGAGCAGAGTTTTTTGGAAAACATCCCATTGGGATTCTTAAATTGACAGTGATGGAGAATCTCCCCACCCCCAACTCCCTGACCCTTAGGAAATCGACCCTCTGGGTAATGACTCTCTTGGAAAAATTTACCCCTTAGTCCTACTCTGAATGCAGCCAGCTCAGATTCCAGCCCTGGGCCGGTGTTGGACAGTCTGTGAGCCTGTGCTCTCCCAGGGACGCAGCCGGGTCCAAGAACTCCATGTCACCCGGCTGCCCTGCTCGGTTCTGGGGGTGTCTGCACTGGAACACAGTGAGCAGCGCTGGAGGGCTCCCCGACTATTTAAAGGGACACTGCCCAATTCCTACCCGCTCCAGCCAGGGGTAGGGAATCTATTGCTTTTATACAACACCCTTCCCCCGAGCAGCTCTGAGTGCTGTAGGACGCCAAGCGCCACTGAAATGCAGCCACCTCTGAGGCGGAGGGTGGCAGGCAGCAACCCCAGAGTGCTGCACAGTCGAGGGTTTTACAAGCCATGGAGAACAGGCAGAGCCTTTGCTGATTGTGCCACAACCTCTTAAAACTAGGTGGAACTCATGGCTTAATCTCAGCAGGGTGGATTCTGACCCGTGCTTGCACAGGGATCTGTGGTTTCAAACGCCAGACTATGAGACCCCCTCTCTGGCTTGGTGCAGTTATTATTACACAGAGGCAGGATCTTAGTTTTCTTGATTACTGGCCCCTGGCTGTAATAGCCACTAGACCCCACTCCCTCCAAGGGCTGAAATGGACCCGAGTTCTCCTAACAACCGGTCTCCTGCCACGGCATCAGAGCCGGGAACGGAGCCGTGCTGCGCAATGCTGAGGAGAGGCCAGAAGGCAGGAAAGCTGGACTGAGTCCTCACTAAATAACCTTCTTCCCTCATGTAGGAAGAGCTGCCAAGGATCTTTTAGGGGAAGGGAGGGGACAGGCACCTGCTGCTGAAACCTTCCATGGCCGAGGATGTGAAGAGGACATGGTGGGGGGAGATAGGGATGGAAGGTGAAGAGGGCATGTAGAGAACTGCCCCTCGCAAATGTCTGCCTAAACCAGGTGACTGCATCACTGCATTGCCATAACCCATCACCTTCCCTGTCCCCCCAGGATCCATCATAGCCTTGTCTATCATGCCTGTCAGTAAGCTAACAAGCTATTCAGGGCTCAGTCTGCATGCTTGTCACAGAGTCCCCGGGCGATGCTCTGGAACTGCTCCCCACAAAGCCAATCAGGACTTTGGGAAGCCTCCTTTCCCTTGGAGCAAACTTGTTCAGGGCAAGAAGCTCACACGTCTTCACCTCCTGGGTCTCTCCTTGGAGCATTCAGCATCCTCTGCCCCTCCGTGTGCTTCCCACAGCGAGCCCACCCAGGCGGGGTCCTGGGGAAGCCACAGGGTTCTGCACCCCCACTTTGCAGTCAGACGTGACTCTCAGCCAGCAAAACAGAGGTTTATTCGATGACAGGAACAGGGTCTAAAACAGAGCTTGTAGATACAGCGAACCAGACCCCTCGGCCGGGTCCATTCTGGGGGGCAGTGAGCCAGACCCCCAGGTCTGCACTTCACTCCTCGTCCCCAGCCAGCTCCAGACTAACAACCCCCTCCAGCCCCTCCTCTCTGCTCAGCCCCTTTCCCGGTCCAGGAGGTCACCTGATCCCTTTGTCTCCAACACCTTCAGCTGGCACCTTTGCAGGGGAGGGGCCCAGGCCATCAGTTGCTAGGAGACAGAGTGCCCGGCATTCAGGTGCACTGGCCCTTTGCTCTGCAGGAATCACACACCCTTATCCCACCCCCTAGATACTTAAGAACTGCATAGGGGACACTGAGGCACCAACACCGTATTCAGAGAAAACATTAAGAACATTCCCAGTTCATCACAATGCTCCCTGCACGTGTTCGGGTGCCCAGCGCTACCAAGCAAAGCAGAAAGAAAGAGTCTGGCTACATGGAGCTGCTGAGAGGGGCTTTTATTTCAGGGGAAGAGCCTTCAAACTAGCTCAATCTGGTGCTTAATTTGTGCCAGGCCTGAGCCCTGGACCTGGCCGTTCAGCACCCCAGGGCCTCTGGGCTTGTTGCCATAGTTATGAAGGTTAAAAAACTGCCTGAGTCCCACATCTCTTTCAAAACAAATGAAGCCCTGGGTAAGTCCCTGTGCAGCACCCGGTGTCCTGATTGCAACTGGGCTAAGTTACCGGCTCAACAAAGTGCCTAGGACCTAGCAAACTGCCCCCCCCCAAGGAAACAGGACATCTCCCCTGCAAGTCCGTCCATCTATAAATCTCCTACAAGATGGAGAAACTCCAATCCCACCCTATGGGGCTGCAAGCTCTGAACTAGCCCCCACCTGCCCCTATCCAGCTTCATCTGAAAACCAGAGTTATCATGTGCTATGGGCCTAGGCTGCTCATCTACCCAGAGCAAGAGCCTGCATGCAGAGAACCAGCATTAAAATCCTTCCTTGAAATGGTACACCCCAGAGACATCTGCCTGGGCTATTTATAAAGAGCTCAACCGCAAACAAAGGCAGCTGGTTTTTTCCTCTTTAAAACAGCCCTTCTCACTTTTTCCACAACTCCCCCAGCACTGAAAATACTTAGATCTCCCAGGGTCTTTCCCTACCCCCTGAGCTGGTCGTTTATAACACAGCTGGCCTGGCCCACGCCCCGAGGGGAACCAATCAGCTTCCGGATAAGGAAATTGACAACAGATTTAACCTACTTCTTAATTGGGAGACCAGATTCAAAGGGGGTGGGGGAGGGTTACTTTGCTAAAGAGATCTTTAGATCAGTTATTTAAAGGTAAAACTGCAGACAAGATCCTCTCCCTGTGTCAGAAGCAGCTGCATTTTCAGAGGGCTGTATACAGCTGCAGGAATTTGTGCCTGTTTTCTGTTTATTTATGATGCATTATTTAAAGAGCTGGGATTTATTTGAGGTTATTTTTTGTTTGCTAAGGTGGGTAGTTTCATAGCCCTGCGTTCTCCAGGTAAGAAAATGAGCCTCTGGAGGTTTAATGACACTTAATTCCCCAGCCCTGAACCACCCTCTCAAAGGCTGTAAAAGCTCAGAAATGGCCAGTGAGCTTTTCCCATAGCGTGATGAGCCTGTGTCTCTCTCTTCACTCCTCGGTGTGTCCCTCAGCGCCGCTGGTACCAGAGTAGCTGAACAGCTCACAAGTTCTTGAAACTATTCATCTGGGAAGTTTTAACAAGTTTACAATTCCCTGGGGGGGGCACCAGAAGCACAGCAAGTCCTGCACCTGTGGGCTTTTGTTTATAAAGACTTATTATACAGGAATATAGTCCTGGGCTCTCCCGGTCTGATCTGGCATTGCCCTGTTGCAGAGTGAGTGGCGTACAGCACTTGGAACAGGCTGTTATTTGGATCTAATGGTGGTTGATGTGTTTATCTGCACCCCCCAGGGCAGCAGGGAAGTGCTGGTCACCCCAAAATGAGGCACAGAAAATGGGGCCAGGAAAGTGCTTGGGCAAGCGAGTTTCAGGTTTAGGGGCCTAAGTCCCAGTCTTGGCTCCACTAGGATGCACAAAATGCCCGCTGAGCCTTGTAGGCACCTAAACTGACCTGGGCAGCCATGTCACTGCCCTGTGTCTGGGCGCCCCTGGGCCGGGAGCAGAGAGGTGGTTCTGTGCGGGGCCTGAGCTGGTAGGCAGACTCCGAATGCACCTCACATCGGGTCCTGGGCTGGAGGCGCAGCACCCAGGGCCCATCGTATAATGTTTTGCTCTGTGGCTACAGCACTCAAGTGGTATATGGGAGACCCAGGTTCAATTCCCTCCCCGCCACCAGAGACCCCCCCCAACCGAAGAGCTTGTGCTCAGTAAATAGAGTCCAGGACCCTCCTGGGAGCGCCTTGTGCTGGGAGATTCATGGAGTCACAGATGGCCAGAGGAGACCATTGCGGACATTGTCTGACCTCTGGGATAACATGGGGTGGAGGCCTGCCCCTCCGCCCCCGCCCGTAATTCACAAAGAAAATGTGTAGACAGACGCCCAGCCTGGATTTCAAAACCGTCTGTGACGCTGCTTCACTTCCATGCGCGGCTCAGGGTGTGGATTCAAAGCCAATTTGATGCAACTCTTGGGTGGATCTGGCTCGGGGCCGTTTCCCAGACCTGCCTGCGATATTAACACCGATGCCTGGCAGAGCCCATCTTAGTCTGAACTGGGAGCTGGTAAAGCAGGTGGCTTCAGGACGGTTCCCACCCTCCCTACACGCCTGCTCACGCTTGGCTTTCCCGGACCCTTAAACTCATTGTTCGCGGCGGTGAGTTTTGTTCCTAAATGCTGCCATCTTTCCCAGAGGGATTGGGCTGGGCTCTAGAGGTTGCCCCAATGTTCCAGCTGTGGGGATGCGGCTCCCAGGAAGCGATGCTGGTGGAGGTTTTGGGCGTGATGGGCTGCCGAGTCTGCCCATGTTTGCATAGACAGCAGAGGAGCGGGGAATGGGGAAGCCCTGGCAGAGGAGGGGAAGGAGGGTTGGGAGCATCCTTGTGCCCTCGCACCCCTTGCAATGTGCCTTTGGCTGGTCGCTTGGTCCGTCTCTCTGGCTGGCTCCCAGCGCCTGCCGCATCATTTTCAAGGCAAATGGGGATTTACTCAGCAGCCGCCCTGCCAAACCACCGCCTGGTCTGGCCCGGGACCACTCTGGAAACGATGTATTTTAACGCCCAGGGATGGGCAGATGAGAAGAGCTTTGGAAAGAGCAGGGTTGGGTCTGTGGCCGGCGTCACCCCTTTGAGCCCCGCTGCATCCATCCCGTCTCCCGTGACCTCTGCCCTTCCCCCGGCTGCTCAGCGCAACCAGCTGGCGGCTTCCTCGAGCTGGGCACTTTCCTGCCTTTGCCCTGCCAGGGCGGGTGTTTATCCACCTGCCTGGGGAGGGCTGGGGTCTGGCTTTCTGCACAGGAGGAGAGAACTCGCAATAGGGGCCCTCAATCCTGCAGGACCCCATAAACCCATGTCCCCTCTGGAGCAGCCAGGAAACTTTCCTGGCCTTGGCCCAACACTGCTTGGCCATCCTCACCATGAAGACTATCTATCTATCTATCCATCCCCAGACACCCCCTCTATCTATCTATCTATCTATCTGTCCCAGACACCCCCTCTATGTATCTATCTGTCTGTTCCCAGACACCCCCTCTATCTATCTATTTATCTATCTGTCCCCAGACACCCCCTTTATCTATCTATCTATCTATCTGTCCCAGACACCCCCTCTATGTATCTATCTGTCTGTTCCCAGACACCCCCTCTATCTATCTATTTATCTATCTGTCCCCAGACACCCCCTTTATCTATCTATCTATCTATCTGTCCCAGACACCCCCTCTATGTATCTATCTGTCTGTTCCCAGACACCCCCTCTATCTATCTATCTATCTATCCATCCCCAGACACCCCCTCTATCTATCTATCTGTTCCCAGACACCCCCTCTATGTATCTATCTGTCTGTTCCCAGACACCCCCTCTATCTATCTATCTATCTATCTATCTATCTATCTATCTATCTATCTATCTAGCCATCCCCACACACCCCCTCTATCTATCTATCTATCTATCTATCCCCGGACACCCCCTCCCTCTATCTATCTATCTATCTATCTATCTATCTATCTATCTATCTATCTATCTATCTATCCACAACGTCTCTCTCTCTCTCTCTAACGTTTTCTACTGATCACCAAACTGTACAAAGCTACCTCAGGGGCCTTTCCCTGGAGGACACCCCCAGCCCCAGCCCTTCACAGCTCAGCTCGTTTGCCTCCTCCAAGCTGGGCGGGCCAGAGCAGGGACGCTGGAGGAGCTGGCGGAAAAGCAGGCGCTGCCTGCCACAGGCCAGAGTGACTCAGTGTGTGGGTGTGCGGAGGGGAAGGAAACATGCCGCTGTGGTTCAACTCTGCACAATTCAAATCCCTTTCCAAAACAAGGCATCTCCTGGGCTACCAGGTTTGGTTTTGCAGCCAGTGCGGGACCCAGTGGCTGGACGCGGCTCGATATTCCCAGCAGAAATTTCTTTGTGTATGCGTGTGTGTTGGGTTTTGGGCCTCTGTCCCAAGACTATCCCCCAGTGGATGCATCAGCTGCAGAACATGGCACCTCTCCTGTGTTTCTGTGTACTCCAGGGCCTGGTGCAAAGCCTGTTGAAATCAAGGGGAAGGCTGCAGTGGACTCTGGAACCACGCCGGCCCGTCTGAGCTACCTCAGAGCTGAGCTTGCTGCTGGGTTTCCATTCAAAGGCCAATGTTGGGTTCCCCTCTAGACTCCACAAAGAGAGATGGATTGACCTCAGAACTGGTAGGCCGGGCTGGGGGTTTCTGCCTCTCCTGACTCCGCTCTATGCCCTTGAAGCGGCCAGCAGGCCCGGCTCCTAGGTAGAGGTATGGCAGGCAGCTCTGCACACTGTTCTTGCCCACAGGCACCGCCCCTGCAGCTCCCATTGGCCACAGTTCCTGGCCAATGGGAGTGCGGAAATGGTGCTCGGGGTGGAAGCAGTGCATGGAGCCATGTGGCCTCCCCGCCTAGGAGTCGGGCCTGCTGACTGCTTCCGGGATGCAGCGCAGAGCCAGGACAGGTAGGGACTATCCTACCTTAGCTCTGCAGTGACGCCAACTGGACTTTTAATGGCCTGGTCGACGGTGCTGACCGGCACTGACAGAGTCCCTTTTCGACCGGGTGTTCCATTCGAAAACTGGACACCTGGCTCCCCGGGTCGGTTCCTCTACACGCCTCACCCAAAGGGCCCCCCACGTTCTCTGTCTCCCCAGTGGGGGTTTGGTCTCTGCTAACCCACCTGCTCTGCTCCTGCCTTTCAGCCCCTCCTGGCGTCAGCCATGGCAGCTCCGCAGACCCTGCAGCAGGCGCTGGCTGTGCTGGTTTGCACTTTCCAGCGCTATTCCAAACAGGAAGGCGACAGATTCACGCTCAGCAGAGGGGAGCTGAAGGAGCTGCTGGAGAAGGAGCTGCCCAGCCTGGGAGATGTGAGTAAGCTTGTGGAGGAAGCTGGAACGGAGCCATTGGGATGAGACGAGAGCAGTCTCCACCCTGAACAAGTTACAAACTATGAATGACAATAATTCCCAGCACCTAGAGGCCTCAGTTGCACAGACCCAGCAGGAGAGACAGTCCTGGAGCTCAGTCTGATAGACCCAGGGTGGGATGGGAAACAGGTATCGAGAGGGGAAGTGAGGTGACCAAGGTCACCCAGCAAGTCAGTGCCAGAGCCGGGAAAGAGCCTAGTTCCCTATCCACTAGTCCAAGCTGCCTCTTGACTTTTTTTCATTTGTTTTCAACGTATCTTTCCGTGTCACATGCACGAATCCCCACCAGCTCCTCCTGAGCCCCGGGTTTCCAACCCAAAGCCTGGACCCTCTGCCACTTGAGCAAGAAGAGTGACCCTGGTAGCAGATGACAGTAGTAGGCTGTTATCCTCTATGGGGACCAGCCTCTGGACTGGGACATGACGATTTACACCTGCTCCCCTGGTTCTGGCTTGGACTGGAAGCAGACCCCGTGCGTTGCTGTACAAATGCTGCCCAGCGACCATGCGCCGGTGCTGGGCTGTCACCCGGGGTTACACCAGCTCTGAGGATAGTTTGGTCCGATTTCAGTGTCTCATGAGCCAAGTTTGCAGGACAAGATCAGCCCCTTCCGAATCTGGCTGGGCCTGTGAAAACCGGGGTGGTGGTGGGGGACCAGCATTTCATCGCAGGGCAGAGGAACGGTAACTGCCTGTGACAGTGAGCAGGGAAAGGTGTCGAATTTCCACAACGCGCTCGGGATGGACATTTCTTCCTAAGCTTATTATTACGTAGGTTCTGGTAGCACTGAGTGGCCCCGCGTGTGATCCAGGCCCAGTGAACCAGCACTTTACAAATGCATAGGGAGAGGCAGTTCCTGTCCCGAAGAGCTTGCAACCTAAACAGACTAATTATTGGTCCCTTATTACCCCTGGGGAGTAAAGCTCGGATCGGTTTACCCAGGGTCCCTTACAGAATTGGTGGCAAAGACAGGACTTGAAGGCGGGTCTCCTGAACCCTAGCCTACTGTTCTAACCACTAGGAGGTCTGTCCCGTCTGGCCGTCACCGAGTTTGAAAGTCTCCTGAGGGGGTTTCACCTGCCCCGTTACTCATCTTCACTCTTGCCCCTAGGTACAAGTGAAGGAAGGTGCCTTTGAGGAACTGCTGAGCATCCTGGACGCTAACAGAGACAGGGAAGTTGACTTCCGGGAGTACATTCGCTTCGTGGCGGTGGCGTGCACCTTATGCCACGAGTTTTTCTTGGACTCCCCTGTGGTTCTGCCCCGTGAACAATAAACCCACCCCTGCTGGGGCACAGGTAGCTGGTTTTGTGCAGGGCATGAATCCAAAGCAGGAGAGCAAAATTATAGGTCTGGCAGCAACTGTGCAGCTACTTGGGAACCTCGCACTGGGAAAGGTCATGGTGTGTCAAGGATTGAACTCACGTCTACCTGCCTCAAATACACAGAGCCACTCCCTTGAGCTAAAGGAGACCTTCCATCAATGAGCAGCAGCAGAGCATTGTTTCTCAGTCCTGGAGAGGAGGGTCATGAAAGGCAACCGGGGGTTCGTGAGACATTGAAAAATGTATTAGTCTACAGCAAAGCAAATCTTCTTTCCCAACTCCCAGCACGCCCTGGTCCATCCACAGCCACACAGATCAGTTACATTGGCTTCACTGATACATCGTTGTACTCTTGCTTTCATAGTTAATGTGTTGTGTGTTGGGGAGGGGGGTGTCACATACATTTGTGACTGAATGAGAGATTGCCAGCCTGAAAATGTTGAGCAACGCTGCAGTACAGGTTTATGACACATGGTTGAACTGAGCTGATTGCACCCAGCAGAGGACAGCAGCACTCCAACCCAAGAAACTCCCAAGCAGGGTTAAGTTACACAGCCCTGAATTCCACCGCACAGTCCTTGCAGTTATGAAATATGAATAATTTGCATCTCATTTTAGTTAAATAATATCATGAGCTGGGCTCCGGAAATGCACCAATGTTTCCAATCCTGGAGGTATTTTTGCCATATTTGCCCTATTCAGAATTGTCTGCCCTAAGCATGGAACGTGTCCAGGGCTAACTGCTTAGTCAGGACCAATTCCTTCCCTTGCAGCAGGGTGAGACGTCTCTGGGTTTTTTTTCCTAATGGTGGGTTTTCTTTGCTTGTCCTGTCAGACTGGCTGGTTTGAAATATTAATAAAGACTTGGTGCGATCCTGGGTGCGGTGATTGCTCAGTGCGTGGTTGGCCAGGTTCCCCCGAATGAACATGTGAGCACAGACAGTGTGGAAAATGGCTCCTAGCTGGGGACGAGTGGGACGAGAAGACAGACCTGGCGCACCGGGCATGCTGACCCTAGGGTGAGGGAGGCCTATATAAATGCTTAGGCAGCGAGGTGGCAGGTGCATTTCGCTCGAAGCTGCAAAGTGACGCAGGTCTGACATCTCTGTCACCACACAGAGCCGGAGTGTACTGGGAAGGGATTTGAAGATGTTATTTTCCTTAATTCCCCCATGCACCCTTTGTCCAGCCCTGCTGATTTTCCTTCCCCCTCCTGCCGCTCCCTGGTCTAGCTAAGGCCAGGAATCAGGATTTCATGGCTGTGTGGCTGACGACTTCCCCTACCCCCGCAGCCTTCCTCTCTCCTAGCCCAGGATGAAAGTCCCTCCTTGCCAAACAGCTGGAAAGCATCATCAAAGGACCGGGGTGGGTGGGTGATGGTCCAGGGGTACCCGTGTTCTCCTGCCAGCCGTCTGCAAAGAGACTCGCACTTTCATTGGTCTCTTTTTAATTCAAACCCCCCCGAGTGGGTGTCCCTTGAAGCTCTCGCTAGGGCTATAAATACTGAGCGCTGTCACTCAGACTCACTCTGGCCCGGCCTTCCCTTGCTCTTCTTCCTGTTTGCTGCCTGGGTAAGTTGGTTTTCTGCCAGCAGTTTGCATTTCAGGTCTGCCTTGAGGCACCATGTGTGGGGGTCCCCTGGGCAATCGGCGGGGGTCTGGCTTTGAGGGCAGCAGAGCCAACGGTTTCTGTGAGTCAGCAGGGAAAGCCAGTCGCTAACTCTGCAGCTCCCGAGCAGTCAGACTTTATTTCAGAGGCTGCATTTTGCAGCTGGCTGCTTGCGCTGCTCTCTTCTGCTGCAGATGTGGGGCAGCTGAGCCTCTCTAGACAGTGCTACGTGGGCTCCAGCAAGGGCCAGTAACCATCCCCGTCACTCCAGGCAGAAGCCAGGAATCAACTCTTGCAGCGGGACTCAGCCAAGGCACATGGTGTGGCTGGAGAGTCCCTGCTTCTCAGTGGGGCTTTTCTCCTCCATCCCCTGCTGCCACCCCTCTGTCCCCAAGTTTTTCCCCTCCTAGCCTCGGGGCTGGTATTCGGCACCAGTGCCAGAAGCCAACGCCCCGCCTGTGCTGTCAGTAGGAGAGCGGTGGAGGTGGGAGGCATCGGAAGGCAGGAAGGAGTGACACATCAGTGTGCCCTGCCCGCGGGGCGTGTCACCGGGCTGGCAGGGCCTGATGCAGGATGGAGTCCGCTCTGGGGCAGACCCTGGGACAGTCGGTGGAGTCACCTTGGACCGAGCCCAGTGCAACGGAGATCAGGAGCTGCCCCTCTAAGTGGCTGACCCACTCCTGAGTTAGTTCTAGCCGAAGGAGGGCGTGACTCCCTCTCTGCTGGGACCGGTGGGACATTGCACTGGGCTGCTGATGGACGCAGATGCCACCCGCATGGACGTATAATTAGCCACTTTCAGCACCTTTGTGGGCTGAGTGCTCAGGTCACCGCATAGGCTGGTGATGTTTAAGTGATTGTAGGACTGGAAGGACCTCGAGAGGTCGTCTAGTCCCATCCCCTGCACTCGTGGCAGGACTAAGTAGTATCTGGACCATTCCTGACAGGTGCTTGTCTGTGAGGCGTAATGCAGGAAGAGGGTTATCGTTAATATGAGGCTTCTGAAGGTCTGATTGGCCATAAACACCTCCCGGCCAGGCCGAAGCCCTACATGGTACCCAAGTCAGTGGAAAGACAAGACTCTCGCTGTGCGACAGGGTCACAGATCCCCGTGTCTAGCTACCTTGTCTGTCTGCACCCCTTTACCACCGGCTCCAGGAGGCTCCCAGTTATGAAAACAGAAGCCCCTTCCCCCATTGTCTCTTTCCTCGCTGGCAATGCACAAGTAAACCCACGCAGGCCGTGCTAAGCTCAGTCATTCCGTCCTACAATGTAACTTCTGTGCCCTGGCCAGGCTGGTTCGTGCTCCCCGGTGGGGTGGGCCCCACCTCTAACCAGCATCCCTTGTCTACCTGTCAGATTTGCTAGCGGTGCATGATGGCCCGGCCCCTGGAGCGGGCTCTGGACACGATGGTCTCCACGTTCCACAAGTACTCTGGGAAGGAAGGCGATAAATTCAAGCTCAACAAGGCTGAGCTCAAGGAGCTGGTCACGAAGGAGCTGCCCAGCTACATCAGCGTAAGGGCAAGGGAGGCTCGACTGGGAGTCTGGGACCATCCCCGCTGGGCTGAGCAGCGACCTGGGAATCCGGTCGGGGCGCGTTAACCTGTGGTGGGATGGGACCAGCCTGGGCCAGGCTCCTGACACGTCACAAGCTCCAGCCAGGCGAAGAGCTGGCCTGCGATGTTCATGGGATGCAGCAGATAGACGGGGGAAGTCAGTCAGTGCTATGTTCTCTGCCAGTCCTGGCCCACTGCTGTGGCCCAGGGTGTGTGCTACCATATCTCTCAGATACCCTGGGAAAATGGAGGCCCTGATCCTGCCATTGGGCCCATGTGGGTGGCTCCTTGTGGGATGCACTGATGACAGTGCAGCCTAGTGGATGGAGCACTGGAGTGAGACTCAGGAGACCTGGGTTCAAAACCCGTTGGAGACTGTGGATGCGTCATTTCACCTGTCTTTGCCTCAGTTTCCCTGTCTGTAGAATGGGGCTAAAGATACTGACCTCCCTGGCATAGCACTCAGAGAGCTGGGGATTGTTACGGGGGTGTGGCAGCGTCCTTCCCACACAGATGGGGTTGGTTTTAAAGGTTCCCTGGCACCTGCCCCAAGGGCCGGGGGGTTAGCTGGCTGGGCCATAGAGATTAACTTGGATATTTATGTTCTGCCTCTTTAAATACCCTACCCAGTTTTGGCTGGATGTGGGATTGTCTGCGTCCCAAGCTGCTCAGTGTGCACTGCACAATGAGAAGCTGCTGATGCCGAGGGATGGCGGGAGGCTGCTCCAGGCCATGGGAACTGCAGAGGGGGAGGCTGTTGTGTTGGGTCAGAGGAGTTGTCCACCTGGATACCAGCGCAGGAACCAAGCTCTTTAATGCAAAGCTCCCTTTTTATCTTCCTCTCCCCTTGGCAGAAACAAACGGATGAAGCCAGCTTCCAAAGGCTCATGAACAACCTGGACAGCAACCGGGACAAGGAAGTGGATTTCCAGGAGTACGCGACCTTCCTGGCCTGCGTCGCCATGATGTGCAATGAGGACTTCCAGGACTGCCCTGACAAGATGCCACGGAAGGCGTGAAGCCCGGCCCTGGATGGCAGCAGGGAACAGACACCCAGAAACTCAGCTCCAGGGGCAATATCTGGGTTGTCTCCCTGCCGTTCCCTGCTGATAGCGCCTGTCCCCTCCCATAGCCCCTGCATTAGGAGTCTGGTGTTCTTTCAATAAAGGTTGCTTTAAAGAAGGTCCCTGGTGTATTTTGCAAACAGATGTTTTTCCTTGGTGCCCAGATACCATGCTGATGGGCAGATTCTTTATTGTCCAGGGTCACAGGGATGAATAAAAATAGAACCGTGGCTGATCCTCGCCCTCTGAGTCTGGTCTGGTCTGATGTATAACAGTGACAAAACATGAATCCTGCAGAACCCCATATATTTCCCCTCTCCTCTGTTGCTGAGCTAACAGCAGAAAGAGCTATTGGTCCTAGAGCCTGGGGCACATAGAGGATAAGAACCTACTACTTCTACCAGCTAAGAGAATTACTCCTTTAGCTCGTGTGGTAGGGGTCTCTGCTAAGGGTCTGGGATTAAAACCCTCTGGGTGACCCATTATAAACGCAGACCCTCATTTTTCAGGAATATTTGGTGTGTGGGGGGGTTAAACTCGGGGTGTGAGCCGAAGCTCACTGCCATTCATGGGCCTCTCCCCCTAGTTCAGGCCCTCAGTGACTTTACAGCATATGGAATAAGCAGCGGCAGCCCAGGCTCTGAAGCCCCAAGAAGGTGCAAACAACCCCAGTGGCCGGTGGGTACCAGGCAGAGATGCCCCTGGGATTGATGGGAGTGCCGCCTGAGTAAGGACCTCAGAGTTTGGCCGCGCAGAGAGAACAGCAAACGGGCAGGGATGGGCCGAACTGGGGTGGACTCAGCTGGGATAAACCAGAATTTGCTGCATTTTCAGTGGGTTGCAATAGTGCTGAACACGGGGCATTCCCCAGGGCTGGCTCTAGCGCAATGTGAGGCCAGCTGTTCTTGGAGCACCCCGAGCCATATCAGCTTCAAAGGCTGAAGCAGCAGCCCAGGGCGCACTGTGGAAAGGGGGGGGGGCAGGAAGTGGAAATCGATGTCTGTCAGCTGAAGCCAGTTAAGATCCCATGCCCATGCCCCAGGATTGTGGATCTTCCTGGATCCAGTGGGACGGAGGCCCCTCCTGGCACATGCCGTCTTGTCCCGGGCTCCCCTGGGATGGAATCCTCATCAGCCCCCATGCAGGCCCCCCCCTTCGGAGTCTGCTGCTCCAGGAGCTGGGACACCCAGCCTGATGGGACGGGCTGACCTGCCTCAGCACCCAGGGCTCTGGGGGGAGGGAGGAGTGCTTGCAGCGCGGCCAAGCCAGAGTGTTAAAAGTCAGATTTCTTTTTACAAATAATAAACGCAGGAATCTTTATTTGTCTTCTGGTCTCAGAGACGCTAGCAGCCAACTTTCCAGCTGATCTCTGCAGCCAGGCGGGCTAGACACCTGATTGTGATGTAGGTGGAAGCTGGGATTCACAGGTGATCACATGATTCCAGCAGCTCGTGTCTTTAAGAAACTCTGCCCCAAATCACAAGACTCCTGGTCAGGCTGCAGGAGCTGGCAATGCGGTGCAGACATGTCTTGCCTGAGCCAGGCAGCAGGGACAGACGCCCCTCATGATTACTGTGCATTTGCAAAGCACGCCAAGCACAAAGGTTTGATTGTTCTATCCAGAGCCATCCGCCCACCTCCCAGATCACATGACACCACTTTGAGTCCTGTCGCAGTCAGGACAGGCTGGGAGCCCCCACGCCTCCCCATTACACACCCAGGGCGGGCTCACCATTGTCCTGTGACTCTAGCCGTCATTTGCACCAGTGCTCACAAGTGGGTGTGCAAGGCACTGTGCCGACCTGGCAGTCTCATGCCCACTGCTGCAAACAATGGCAGCTGCAGGACAGCAATGAACCTGGCCCCGAGGGTCTGTCTTCACGGCAGAATTACCCCAAGCTCTCACCCTGTCCCCTCACTTCCATGGTGTTTGCAATCTGGCCTAGCTGGCTAGCTGGGTCCAAGCCCAGGGTCTCCTTCCACTCAGGGTGGCAACTACAGGCTAAGCCACTGGCCTGCTGATAGTCCTGCAATACCTTCCCACGAGTCCCCCTGTCCTGCGCCCAGGAGGACAGACAACTTCTCCCACAATTCCTTGGGAAAGGATCAGAGCGGCTCTGCTTAGCACGGGATTCGGCCCCCGAGGTCCCAGGTGGGCTGGCGGCACACGCAGGAGAGCGCAGCCCCAGCGAGGACACGGCCGCTGGGGCAGGGCCTGGCACCGAGGCGTCTCACCCCCAGGTGCTGATCACCCGGGCTGACTCTGTGGCTGAGCCTGAGTGCGGCGGGAGCACAGAGAGGCCACGGGAACTGTGAGTGACGGAATGGCCTCCTCCCCAGAAGCCCCCCTTTAGTTGGTCTTCCCCCTGCAACACGTCTTGCTCCTCCCCAGCGATCGAACGGCCACAAATTCTCCGAGCTCAACCCTGCACTGAGCACCTGCCCCCCAAATCTGCTATTGCCCCCCCCTTTTTTCCTCCCCTCACCTTCCAATTCACTCTCTGCTCTTCCCTTCTTGACACAGCCCTTTGCATCGACCAGCGACCTTCATCGCTGGAGCTCATCCCAAACTTGCTCCCAGCCTGCGGCTGCTAAGCAACAGGTCCCCTGCCTGCCTGTGCATCCTGCTCACCAGGAAATCCCCTGTCACCACAGGCGCAGTTGCCAAGCAGCAGCTGCTGCCGAGGAAGTGGGCAATACTGCCCTGGTTGTTTCCTTTAGCCCTAGACCCAACCTGTGCCCATATAAATGGGCAGCTCCACGCTTGGGCCTGGGTGGGATCGTCCCCCCAAGCGCTGTTAGTGAGAGGCTTCGCCTGAGTCACTGCACGCCAGGGACCGGCTTCTGCTAAGTGAATCTGGAGTCACTCCTCTGGCTTGAGTGGAGCCACTCTGGATTGACACTGGTGTAACTGAGAATGGGACAAGTCAGAGGCTTGCCTGGGCAGCAAGTGTGGGGTCTGCCCATCTGACCTGCATGCCTGGGCCATCCCAAGAGCAGGTGCAGGAGAATTCAGATGTGAGTCCAAGCAACACCTGGAGAGCAGCGGGCAGGGAGGCAATAGGCAACCGGGATCCTGGCAACAAGAACTGCTTCCATTGGTCCTCTCGCGTGCGAGAACCCAGGGCTCCCTCGGGGAGCTCAGAGCATATAAAAGGGAGCTGCCTGCCCTGCTCAGGGCTCTCTGCTTTTCCCTTTGCTCTCGGCTTGGTAAGTTGGTTTTGTTTTATAACATTGGCTGTTGTGGCCTTTGAAAAACAGACTCTCCAGAGCCCTGCCTCGGTGGGTTCGCTCTCCCTCCCCTCGCCAGATGTGCAGCGCCTTTGGCAGCATGCCCAGGCTTAGCAGATCCTCTCTGCAGCTGCACACGCCCCTCCCTGGCACACAGCGTTAGAAGGCCCTCTCGCCAGAGGTGCATGCTGCTTTCCAGATGTGCACACCCCTCCCTTGCAGGCCCAGTGCTGGGGGATCCCTGTCACAGCTGTACAGCCCTATCTCCAGATGTGCACCCCACCCGTTAGTCACAGTGCCAGGAGGCTGCCTCCCTCCAGCTGTGGCAGTTTTTCTCCAGGATGCGCGGGCTGAGCTCCAGATGATGCAGGCTCTGAGATGCTTCTGGGCGTTGGCACAGTTCTCCCATGGCTGGCTGCTTAGACATCACCTGAGCTCACCTGCTTTCAGGCTGGTGCAGGCACAGCTCTGGTTCCTGAGCTAGGAGATAATGGTGCTGCGCTGGTTACGTCACTAACATCTGGGGGTCCCAGGGAAGGTGGCTTGTCTCCCTCCTTTGCACACTCAGTAACAGCACTGGCCTCATCCGGTGGTGCCCTGCTGGCTCCATTCCTGGGACCCTGGTTCCAGTGGCCCTTTTGGACTCTCTCCCTCCCAACCGCTCTAAGGGAAGCTACTTTTCCAAGAGGAACCAGGATTTTTTTAAACTCGTAGCGGCAATGTTGAGATTCCCAGGGGGAATTCCTGGCCTGCTACAGCAGCAATTTTTCTGTTTGCCTGGATGCTCTGTGGCTCATTTTCCAGAGGTCGAGTTGGCCTTGAAGGCTGTGGGCACGGTGGCATTCCCCTCCCCCAGGCACTGGATATGCTCCACACTCACCCCCCTTCTTGGAGATTCCTGCCTTGTTAACTCATCCTGAACTTGGCTGCTTCCCCCTGCAGGATCTTTGCTGCTGCCCTTGGTTCCTTCTGTCCTGGAGAGATTTGCAACATCTGAGTTGGTGGGATTTTCATTGGAAGGGGGCAGGGACCGAGAGAGTTAGGAACCCAGATTTGATTGGAAAACAACAAAATTTGATGCTGAATTCCCTTAAATGCATTTGAAATTCCCAGTCAGTAAGACTCGCCTGCTCTGGTTGCTCGGGTGAGTCAACCGAACAGCTCTGCATCTCCAGGCAGGGCCTTAGCTCCAAGATGCCCGGCCGCACACTCCTTGTGGCTAACTGCTATTGCAGGTCTGGGCTTTGCCTATGGCAGCACAGGCAGCCGGCAGCCCCAGAAGGGACTGGATGCAACCGGCTTAACCACCTTGCAGCCGCTTCCTCTAATGCAGCATGTGGTTGGCCACTCAAGCTCCATTTCACCCTGGCTCCCCGTGCCATGAATCAGAGCTTCTTCCGGAGCCTGCTTGCAGCTCGCATGCTCTACCCAGGTACCGTGCACAGCCAGGCAGACGATGCAAGCGCTGGGCAGAAAGGAAGAGGTCTGATGACAGGAGCGTACGCCGTGGTGGTGGAGCCACGTCCGTCCCAAGGTATTAGTGAGGTCTCAGCTTTTACCGGACCAACTTCTTGTCTCTCTCACCAACAGATGTTGGTCCAAGAAAAGATGTTGGTCCCCCTCCCTCCTTGCAGCTGGTCTGTCAATTAGGACAATGTGGCATTTTACTGCTTCTTCTTAGCATATGTGCAACATGCAGCAGGTGGCTCGTGACTGGGATTCATTAGCGTCCCCGGCTTGGGCTGGGTACTGACAGGGAGTGTGACGTGAATGCCGATCTGTGCCCCCAGGTGCTCTCTAAGGGACCCTCCTTTCCAGGGGCTGGATGCACAGGTCCAGGTGTGCACATCTGGCTGGTTGGGGGTACGTGGGGTGACATTCCTCAGCCAGCATCTGGGACTTTGGGGTGTGGGTGAGAATTCTCTAGGGAGACCCAAAGCCTGGTCTGTTAGCAATAATCATCTTATCTCCCAGCATAACAGGCGCAGGTGCCTGGTAACTAAGGTTAGCCACAGAGCACTTGTAACATGCAAATCGCTGGAGAAGCATTGGTACTGCTCTGGCTCTGCATTCACCCTCAGCCCAACAGCATCAGAGGAAGGGTGGGCTTGTGGTCAGGGCACTGGGCTGGGACACGGGAGAAGGGTTTGATTCCTGGCTCTGCTGCATGTCACCCGGGGCAAACCACTGACTGGGCCTCCAGCTCCCACCTGCGACATGGGCTGTTTGGACCCAGGGGCCCTGAGCTTGGTGGGTCCCACCCGGAAGAACGAAGCGATTGGCTGGAAAGCACTTTGAAACTGGAAAGTGCTGTGTGGAAAGCTAAGTATTAATGCTGCAGGGTCCGTCTCTTCACTCCCTGTCTGCTCCTTGCTCACGGGGCTTGTCTGCACAGTTCTTCCCGTGGCAAGCGCCGCGAGACCTTGCCAGGCTCTGCTCTCTCTTTCAGACGAGTGCAGATGTGAGCCATGGAAACACCTCTGGAAAAGGCCTTGGCAACCCTAGTCTGCACCTTCCACAAGTACTCAGGGAAGGAAGGTGACAAGATGACCCTGAGCAAGAGGGAACTGAAGGAGCTGGTGAAGAATGAGCTGGGCCTGGGGGAGGTGAGTGCTTCGGAAACATTTTGGGGGACTGAGGAATTTTTGGGATCAAAACGAGCATTTTGGTTCAGATCAAACTCTCTGGGATTTCTCCTCAAACGGATCAGATTTGAGATTTTTGCAGAACTGAAAATTTGGGGTTTTTTCCCCATCCAAAACATGAAAAAAAAATCCACAGGAAATTTAGGGGGAAAATACAAACATTTTTCAAAGTTTCCCCCCAAGGTTTTTGGCCCAACCAAGTGGTCAGTTTGATCTTGTGAAATCAGACACACGGGGTCTGATTCGGAGATCCTCTGTCCCTGTGTCTGGGGGCCGGATGCCTTCCCCAGGGCTGGATTTGGCCTGGTATCTTTGCCTACTGTGCTCATTTCAGGCCTGGGGATTGTTTTCTTCCCAAGGAAGCTTTGTTCCCATTTAGCAGCTGCCCGACCGGCAGGGAAAGTAACAGTAACGTCTCCTCTCTGTTCTGCGGCATGGTTAGCAGCAGCCCAGGAGCGAGGCTCCAGGGTTCACTGCATCATTAACGAGCCAGATTACAATAAAGGGAAAGAAAAATCAGTCCCTAGCGCCAGTGCAGATCCCTGCAGGTTTCATCTAGTCCGTTTGGCTTCTCTCGCCCTTTGCTGCAGAGGCTGAAAGAGGGCGGCATTGAGCAGCTCATGAAAAGCCTAGACCGGAACAGCGACCAGGAAATCGACTTCAAGGAATACTCGGTTTTCCTGTCCACCTTGTGTATGGCCTACAACGACTTCTTCCGGGGACAGAGCAAGTAGCTGGAGGGCAGTAGGGGCTGAGACCGGGCCCCAGAGCCCCTGGCTCTGGATACTGTCCAGCTGCTTTCAATAAAAAGCGTTTTGTCCACAGTTCTCCCAGTGTTATGTGTTTCCTGCTGTCCAGCTGTCCTTCCATCCACCCTGCTGTGCCATCTGTCCAGGCTAGAATATGTCGTGCCAGGTTGCAGCTGAAGAAGTGGGATTTTTTACCCACGAAAACTTATGCCCAAATAAATCTGTTAGTCTTTAAGGTGCCACCGGACTCCTTGTTGTTTTTCGTGCCAGATAGACCTCTTTTCTCTTCGCCTGTCTGTCCAGCCATTCCCCATGCACGTCGATCTAGCCATCTAGCTTGCAGTCTGTCCGGGGGCAGGGGCTGGCTCTCTGCGTCTCTGCAGCCCCTGGTGCAATGGCCCAGAGCCTCAAGTTATTTAGGTGCCTGACTCCCATGGATCCCTGTGAGGATGTGGGTGGGGCCCTGACTTCAGTCACGGCCCCCATGGGCACCTGTAACAACACACCCTGGGCCTTGGCTGGTTTCCAGGGTCCCAGGAGGGAGCTGGGCTGGGAGATGACAGTCCTGCGGCCGGATGGGCGGCGCTCTGGGGTCGGGGTGTGTGTGTGTGTGTGTGTGTGTGTGTCTGGGGGAGTTCCCACCACTCTTCATCGGGGTCCTGTGGGTCACGGAGGGCAGCCCCCGCCCCGGTGCTATCCTGGCTCGCTGGTGCCCCTGGCTCCCGGCCCGGGGGAACCCGCCAGCATTGCTGATTGCACCTGGCCTTCCTCACCCACCCCGGCACCCGCCTGCTGCAGCAGAGCTGGGCTAAGCTGGGGGCGGGGAGCTGGATGAGGGTGGGAACAGGGAGGCGGCCCCAGGCCCAGGACAGGGACTCTTGGAAGCACCCACATGAGTGGGCGGGGCTACGAGGCAGGGGGCGTGGCCTCCCCAAGCCACACCCACCCCTATCTCCGGGGCGGTGGGCTGGGCTGGGCTCCGCTTCGCTATATAACGGCAGCCCGCGGGCGGCTCCCTCACCCCACCCCGCGCCTCCTTCGGATCCGCAGCCCGCTCTGTGGTCTTGGGTGAGTCCGGTTCGTTCCTCTCCTCCTGGCCCGGCTCCGGCGGGGGGCGCGGGGCTGCCCTCCCCTCCCCTCCCCTCCCCTCCACGCAGCTGACCCCGGGGTCCGGGTCCGTTCCCCTGAGCTCGGGGCCCCCGCAGCCCCCCGGGTTGTGCAGCCGCCACTTTGCCTGGGGCTTCCCCGATCCGCGTTCACACGGTCCGCAGCTGCGGGCAGCCCGAGCCCGGCTCTGCTCCGCTCCGCGCCGCGCCGGGGCCTCGCAAGCAAAGAAGCAGCCGCGCCCGGGATCTGCGCGGGGTTTGCGCGCCTCTTGCGCGAGGTCTGCGCCCCCCGGCCCGGCTCGGCGCAGGGGAGGAAACCTCCGAGCGGGGCGGGGTGCCTCTGTCTGCGGCCAAGTCACTTGGGTCACAGCCCAGTGCGCAGGGTTTGGCGACTCCTTGCGGAAACGAGGGGGTGGGAGGGCGGGAGCGTGGAAACACTGGACACCCCCCCCACTTTATACCTAGACTCGCTGTACAACCGGGGTCCCACCCCCCTTTGCATGGAAAGAGGCTGGTGGGTGGGGGAGGAGGGGGGCTGTCTGAATCCCCTCTGCCCCCGCTGCTTACTCCCCTCTGGAGTGATGGAGCTGGGGGCAGACGGGTGGGGCAGGTTTGGCCCGTACAGAAGGAAGGACACAGACCTGAGACCAAATTTGCCCCTTGGTCGCCCTCCTTTGGTCTCTCTGGCCATGCCACGGAGCCCCTCATCCTGGGGACTGGTCACCTATGGCCTTTCCTCTTCCTCTGACCCGCCCCCCCCCCCCCCCGGGGCTCTGGGCCGAGCTCACCCCTGGGGCTCACCCAGCAGCAGGAAGGGGGCGGCTGCCTCACCCAATGCCCACGTGCTCAGGAGTCTGTCCGCTGACCAGTGTCTAGTGGGCCAAGCCCAAGGTCCATGTAAATTTGAGCCAATCCCTCAATCTGGCCATTCACTCTGTGCAGGTCCCTTCCTCCAGGCCCACTGTCTGTTGGCTCCCTCCCTGGGGCCCTGAGACAGACAGAAACTCCTCTCCCCCATTTTTCTGGGAATGCCACATTTTTGTGCCTCTCCTGAGAGGTGCTGGGCGGGAGGCCAGGTGAAAGCACTCCAGGCACCTGGGGCCTCCCTGGATGGGAGTGGCTCACAGAGCAAAGTCCTCCAGGGCTGAGTTAGGGGGAGTTCCCCAAACTTCCCAGCTCCTTGGGCTTGCCAGCTTCTCTCTCCCCCCAGGGCAGGGATTCTGGGGCTGGCTTTGCTCTTCCAGTTCTGGTGGTTCCGTGTCCTGGCCTTGCTCACTGACTGTGTTGACCCCTCAGATCTACCCACCCAGCCCTGCAGAGATGGCATGTCCTCTGGACCAGGCCATCGGGCTCTTGGTCGCCGTTTTCCACAAGTACTCGGGAAAGGAAGGGGACAAGAACACACTGAGCAAGAGGGAGCTGAAGGAACTAATCCAGAAGGAGCTGACCCTCGGGGCGGTGAGTGTGGCTGGAGATGGGGTCATGGGTGTTTGAGGCTTTGCAAGTTGGACTTGGTGAAAATCAGCCCCCAGAAAAGTCCATTCTCGGTTCTTATCGTTGTAAGCACGTAGTGACCCCAGCCAGCTCCCTGTTGACTGCTGCTGGCTCTGCTGTGAGTGAAGGAGACACGTTAGGGTTGTTTGCATTACGTTAGTGCACAGAGGCCCAGGGCAGGGTTGGGGCTCTGTGTTAGGGGCTGTACAAACGAGAGCCCCTGCCCTGAAACGCTCACAGCCTAACTAGACCAAGTGTAGGATGGCAAGAGGCTGCAGAAAGTCAGAGCTGGGACCAGAACCTGCAACCCCAAGTCCCACTCCAGAGCCCTTGCCTACAGCCCCTCCTGGAGATCTTTGCGGCTCTTTGTGAATGCAGAAATATTGCAGCCTGTGGCCAGAGCTGCCTCTTGTTCCAGCCCCTGTGCATCACAGACGGCTACAAAGGTGGCAAATCTCCTCAGCTAAGAATTCCCCGAGCGTGGGGGTAGATCTAGTGTAGTTTGCTCCTGTGTCACTCGCTTGGGGAACAAGCAGGGTGAAGGGGGTGTGTTTGGCCAGAGTGCCGCTGCACTCCAGCAATTCCCAGCTGGCAGAGTGTCCCCTAGGAGCCTTATGTAACTGCCCCCAGGATCAGGGGGCTCTCAGGCTCTCTGCTTGGCAACACCCAGCGTGTGCTGGGCTGTTCGGGTGTCTCTTGCACTTTGCACAAGAAAAAATGACATGACAAAACTAACACGGTGACTTGGGACCTCACATAGTCATAGAATGGAAGGCGGGAACAGCCACCAGATCGTCTAGGCGGACTTCTTGTATAGCAGGGGCCACCAGCCCCCTCCCTTCTCCCACCTCTCCCAGCAGGCTAAACCCAACCACCAAAATATCTCCTCTCATAGCAGCAATTGTGGGCTGGGAAAGGAGGCTTCTGGGAAATGTTAAACCTTGCACCAATGTACCCCCCCCAACCAGTGCACTTGGAACCTTGACTGTCCCCTCCCTGGGCTGTGAATGGCTTCTCTGCTTTCCTCTGGCTCTAGAAACTGAAGGATGCTGAAATTGTTGGGCTCATGGAGGACCTGGACCGGAACAAGGACCAGGAAGTCAACTTCCAGGAATACGTCACTTTCCTAGGGGCCCTGGCCATGATTTACAACGAGGCTTTGGTGAGCTATAAGAAGTAGACGGGACGAAGCAGCATGCTGGGGAATGCGCCCCGAGGAGTCACTGCGTATCCAATAAAACGTTGTTTTGTACATTGCTGCTGTTGATGAGGCCTGTTTTTGTAAAGTTCAATAAACGTCATTGGTTTTGGGAGGGTTTCAGGAGCTGGGCTCCAGGTGGGGCTAGGATGAACCATTTCCACAAGGGGTCAGTTTAATGGGTGAGGGCGGAAAGTCAGGAGCGGGGGATGAGCACCAGGGAGACGCTGCAGCACTTCACCTGTCTGGGAGGGTCTGAGTATCACACGCACCAAGCTGGGGGAGAGAGAGAGGGCTTGTCTCTAGACTGGGGGGGAAGGGGGGAATCTACCCCGTGCGGGCCTGGTGCAGACTCCTGGGCACCCTGCTGGCATGTTACAGTTTAATGCCCTGTGAGCGAGTCCCACATCAGCGAGGACGAGGTCAGACACTCTAACAAACTATACAAGCACATCAGCAGGGTGCACATGGACACTCTGACTGTGGCAGGCTAGATTCACACCCCGGCTCACAAGTCCTGAGCCTCCGAGCGAGCTGTTGTCCACAGCTGGGCCTGTGAGATGCGGGGGACTGTGTGGGGTGGGTCACGCAGAGTTGTCCAGCCCTTTTAGCAAAGAATTGCAGGGAGATGCTGACCCAGCTGTCTGCCTCGCCACCCGGATTGGCCCTGCCCTCAGCAGCCACCCCACTGGGATATGGAGGAGACTGGAGCCTCTGAGAGCCCCAGGGCTCCCTAAGCACTCTGCCCCACCGGGCTGTGGCTAGCTAGATGTCCTGGCATGCTCTGCCCATGCGGAGAGATGAAATAGGAAGCTGGTGGCTGAGCCTGGTTTCTAACCACCAGGATCCCCAGTTCCTGTAACATTAGGGGAGGATGTGGGCACTCAGGGGAGTGCCACCACAGCCGTGTCAGCGCTCAGGGGAGCTGTGGGAGTGGGTGGGGCTGCAGGTGTGTCACCATGGCAATACCTGTGAGGCATGGCTCAGCTCACGCAGCTGGGGCCTCATCAGCGCGTCAGGTGATGGGAAGAGCTATTCATGGTCTGAGCAGGAGTCCTACAGCCAGCAAGAGATCCCAGGGCAAGAAAAGCCAGCAGGTGCTGCTGACAAACCTTCCTTTAAAGGGGCCCTGAGCCTCCTTGACTCTATGATCCTGACTGTGCAGGATGCGGTCCCTCCTGGGCAGACATGGGTGTCGCTCTGATAGTGTTTGGCCCCAGTGGGCTCGTCAGACAAAGGACTCCTTCCTCTCTGGAATGCTGCGCTGACCGGCTACACCTGATACTGTTATACATGGTGGTTATGTCTAGTGACAAGCTATTGATCTGCCTCCAGCCACCCCCATCAGCTAGTGAGTAATATGCCCCCCCCCCCGGACCCTCCCACACTGTAGCCCTCTGGGCCAATCCAGAGTGACCCCTAGGGCTGTGTATTTATCCTGGCTGGGCTGGAGTGTTTTGTACTGGGCAGAGAGCCAATGTCGCAGAGGGAGAGATGTGGTCCCAGTGTAGCGTCACTCGCCCCAGGGCAGAGGAGCCGTTACCAAGAGGGATATTAGGGCTGTGCAGCAAGGAAGCGCTTCCTGCTAGTGAGACAGATGGTTCTTGTTTGTACGGCAGGAGAACCGACAGGCCCCAGCTAAAATCAGGGCCTGGTCCTGCCTGCTGAGGTGTGTGCACACCCAGAGTGTGAGCCAATCCCTTCCAGTGTCGTGAACAAGACAGATGTCGGGTGGTGGAAAAGAAAATGGAGATACAGAGACTGGAGCAAGGGGCAGAGCCAGGCTTAAAGCCCAGGAGGCCTGTGGCCCTGGCCTGCCCTCGCTGCGCTGCTCCCCTTCTCAGGAAGGGGGAGAGTTAAGCATGGGTAATTAACGACTCTGATTTCACAGGGCAGCTGTCTGCTTGGAAAGCTTGTGCTCGGGGCACTGTAGAGCAGGGGGTCTCAATCGGGGGTACACGTACCCCTGGCAGGGGCATTGGGACAATTTGTACAGTGGGGGAGCTGAGAACCATTGAACCAAACTGTAAACTCAGCATATGATGGAAACCACTTCCAGCCAGGGGTGCAGCAGCCCCCCTAGTTCCAGCACCTGTGACCCCTGGGGCACGCAGAGGCCTTCCAGGGGAGATGTCACTTCAGTTAGATACATGCCTGGTTTTACAACAGGCTACGTGAAAAGTGCTAGTGAAGTCAGGACCGACTAAAATTTCATCCAGACAGTGACTTGTTCAGACTGCTCAATACACTGACATGTGAGTAGAAGTTATAGTCCAGTCGATTTATTTGATAATTATATGGTCAATAGGCAGCCATTTGCCGGTATTGGCGGCTGTGAGACTTCTGTCATTTTAGGTCTGATTTTGTAAGCAAGTCGTTCTGAAGTGAGAAGAAACCTGGGGGTGCGCAGGACCAATCAGACTCCTGAAAGGGGGACAGTATTTTGGGAAGGTAGGAGCCACTGGTGTAGCTAACAGAACTCAGCAGCGGCACCTGCAGGACAAACTGGCTCACTACAGAGATGGGTGTCCAACTTTTGCAGGGATGCACTTGCTCAATTGCCCCCTAGAAGTTAATTTTACCACCACAGGGGCTGCCCGGAAGCTCTTTGGGCCTGGACCTCTGCTCTGCTGAAGTCAGTGCAGCAGCCGAGGGGCTAGCCTTTGCCGTCGTGGGCTGGCCGGAATGAGCGTGTTTGTGGTATTCAGGTTTTAGTTGCTAAATGAATAGTTATCAGACAAAAGACACTAGAGCAAAGATTGCAAAAGTAACCGCTAAACTGCTGGGGTAAATCAAGGCAGCTCTATTGGGGTGGCGAATTCTAAAGGTCGCTGCGTGAAACCCGGCTGCCATGCAAACCAGCCTGCGTGCCAAGCCGTGCAAACAGCGCAGGATGGGTTAGGAGAAGGCCAGCGTCGCAGCGCTCAGACACGCCGCATAGCAACGAAAGCCACACACTCATTCCTCCAGGACTGCCCTACTCAGGAGGATATTGGCCCTGCTAAATGATCCCCGGAACCCCTCAAGCAGGTTCTCAGCCTCTCTCACAGCTCATTTTGCACAGTTAGGGCTTCAGCAGTGACCCAAATGTTGTTCCAGCAGGAAGCCTCCTTCGGTGACACCAGAGCCAGGGGTTCCAGGCACTCAACGTTACCAACCAGCCAGCTGAGGTCAGAGGTCCCAGAGTGACGCGTTCAGCACACACCAGGGTTTGTTTGTTCTGTGAAATCGGCCAGCGGAGACACATCTCACTGTTCACGTACACGCACCACGTGCAGGGAAAAGCAGCATGGTCAGGCCTCTGCTGCTTAAACAGCGAACCAGAGCAGGAATGCATGAAACACACTGGGGCGAACGCAGGCCAGCGGGATAACTAGGGCGTTTAGGTGATGCACACACAGTGCTCTGGGCTAGATCCTCAGCTGAGGTCAATGGAGCTGCCCCACTGACTTACCCCGGCTGGCAGCTGGCCCTCTTAAACAGATTTGTCCCAAACAGTAACGAGCACCTCTGGGCCAGAGAGATAGAGCTAGGCTGCCACTGAGGATCTGGTGAAGTCACTCTGCTAACCTCCAACCAGCAGCCCATAAACTGTTACATTGTTGCCAAGTTTTGTGTTTTGGTATTTTTATTTTAAATCAGCAGCTCCCGGAGTCCTGTGATTACATGAGAACTGTCTTCTTCTAACTTTAGTCCCAACTATATGGGAGTGGGTCTTGCAGCCTTTCTTTGCCATTCCAGGTGGTCTTGAAGTGGTCCCTCGTTAATTCTGTAGTTAATCACATTTTTTTGTATGACATCCACCCATCTAGTTTTGAGTCTTCCAACTCTTCTCTTGCCCTCTGCTTCTAAGTGTAACAACCTGTTTCCTATACGTTCTTCCACCCTTCTTTTCACAGATCCAGACCATCGAAGCCTGGATTCCTGGAGCTTTTCTATAATTGGGGCCACCTTCCCCCTTCCCTTGATTCTTTTGTTCTGAACATGGTCCAGCCTTGTAACTCCAAACATCCATCTTAACGTTTTCATTTCCACTGTATTCCTGCTCTGTTCTTCTGTCTTCCTCAGTGCCCAGAGTTCAGAGCCACAGAAATGGCAGGCCTAATTACATGAGAACATCAGCTTTCATTAAAAAGAAAGAGGTTTCTAGTCCTTATTGTTTCAGAGAAAAGCCTGAAAACAGGATCCAAATGCACCTGAAAGCTCAAAATCCAAAGACCCCCCCCCCCACCTCCCCAAGTTGTTTTTTAAAATCTCATGGTTTAGAAGCCAGTGTGATAGTTTGGGTGCCTCATTCATTATTTTAAATGTTTGGGGTTGTCACTATTGTAAACAAATTACCCATCCGTCCGCCTAGATCCTTATCTGTCTATCCATCCGTCTATCCTTCCTTCCCCCTGCAATCTCTCTCTGTCCGTATACACCCATCAGCCATCCTTCCATCTCCTCACCACCTGCAATACCTTGTTTATCTGTGAGAAATCAGCTCCCTCAACACAGCCAGGAGTCAGGAACGGCAGGCTCAGAGGAAGACAAGCTTTGGGGGAGACATGCTTGCTGGAGGGAGAGGGATTCCATGCTGCAGGCAGTGCACAGCTGCATAGGGGATCGTACAGCCTGGCCTGTGTGTAAAAAGCAGCTGAACTATTGAAATCCATTGAACCTGGCCTATTGCAGCATTTAAAGAAGAGCAACAACCTGAAGTGCCCCCAGGTGGCAGACATGAGACGGAGCTATGGCACGTGGGCCGAAGGCGGCACGCGAGCGGATTTTCAGTGGCACTCACACTGCCCGGGTCCTGGCCATCGTTCCGGGGGGCTCTGCACTTTAATTTAATTTTAAATGAAGCTTCTTAAACATTTTAAAAGCCTTATTTACTTTCCATACAACAATAGTTTAGTTATACATTATAGACTGATAGAAAGAGACCTTCTAAAAACGGTAACGTGTGATTGGCACGCGAAACCGTAAATCAGAGTGAATAAATGAAGACTCGGCACAGCACTTCTGAAAGGTTGCGATCCCTGGTTTACAGGCACGCGTGGGGAGTGGGCTGCCTTAGCAGTGGGGTGTGTTTACGGGACAGGCCACGAGATGGCAGCAAAGCTATGGACGGCGTGTCCTTGGCGTGTACCAGGTCGATGGAGATCCACACGCTCTTGTGTGTTAGGGCCTATGTCGGGACTGGTTTCTTCGCTCCAGGTAGCACCCTGTGTTGGGACGGCACATCCCTCTGAACCCTGCGTGTCTGCAGGGTGGCTGCATGGCTTCTGGGCAACCAAAAGAGGCCCCGACAGCGTCCCAGAAGCCGGAGGGCTCCATGTCCCTAGTGGGCAGGGTAGATGATTCTCCCTTGGTTCCATGCGGCAGGGCAGCTCTGGGCTTTGCTTCCGCAGCCTCTCCAGGGAGCGGTCGCCAGTGTCCTAATGCGCCACTCACGTAAATAGGCTGCAGCGATGCAGGGTGCGTTGGTGGGGCCAACCCAGGTGCCACCAGCCGGGAAAAATAATTAAGACCCATTGGAGGTGGAAGGAGGTGACCTCTGGATCCTGGCACCTCAGTGGGGAGAGAAGCAAAGTACCCGGGGGATCGCCTAACGAAGGGAGATAAAGGAGCTAACTAAGGGCTCATTGTTTTTAGAAGCAGCAAGGTCCTGAAACCCCCAAAGGAGTCAATGCGTGTCAAGTGCTGGGTGCTGGCTAATTCCCTAGTGTAGACAAGGCCCAGGAGTGGATGGATGATGGTCTATACCTCCTTGGAAGGGGTAAGCGGGAAGGAGACAGAGGGGCTGTAAATGATCAGCTGCCTCCTGAGCACCCCTTTGTGGCCTGGGGTGGCACTGCAGTGCCCTGCCTCAGTTTCCCCTTGCTTGTGGGGAATCTTCCAAAACTCCACCCAGCCTGTCTCATTTTAAAACATTCCCCTTTGGAATGAGGATCCAATGTATTTAGGCCCTACAAACACATCTTCCAGGCCTCTTCAAGCACCAGTTCCACGGTTCGAATAGTTCTCTCACACCATTGAACCAGGAGCCCTGGCCCTCCTTCCTGGAGCTGGGCTATCATCCAAGCCCTCCCGCCCTGCAGCAGTGAGGCTCAGAGCCGTGCAGGGTTCATGCTACAGCGCTAAAAATAGCTGTGCAGATGTTTCTGTTTGCACCGGGGCTCAGGCTCCGAGATCCGAGCCCCGGCCGGGTTTGACAGCCAGGCTCCAGCTCGAGCAGGAATGTCTCCGGGGCTATTTTCACTGCCGTAGCGTGAGCCCAGGGCCAGCTTTAGGAAGTGCGGGACCCAATTCGAACAGTTTCGATGGGGCCCTGGCAGGGATGTCTGAAAAAAAACACGTGGGGCTTGAACTCACTGGGTGATGCTCCGAGTCTTCGGTGGCGGGTCCTTCACTCGCTCCAGGTCTTTGGCGGCACTGAAGGACCTGCCGCCAAAGAGCAGCTGAAGAGCTGGAGCGAGTGAAGGACCCGTTGCTGAAGTACCGTCGAAGACCTGCAGCACCTCCAGGTGAGAAAAAATTCAAAAGGCGCCTCTACCCAGGGAAGGGATTTTCACTGGACGCGGGGCCCTCGTAGGCGCCGGGCCCGATTCGGGGGAATTGGTGGAATAGGCCTAAAGCTGGCCCTGCGTGAGCCCGAATGTGTCGCCCTGTCCTGCAGGGGGTTTTCGCAGTGTAGACGTCCCCTTTGCTCTCTGCAGCATTCGTCTGCAGCGGCTTGCTCAAGCCAGCTGTGGCTTCTTGCCGGTCACACATGCTGTATTTGACCCACCTGGGGAGGTGAGTGAGGCTGGTCCCAGGTGGGCTGGGCCCCCTCTCCCCTGACGAGGCCCAGCCACCCTGTGACAGGGGTCATTTTCGGCTGCCCAAAGAAGCAGGACTGGGGTGGGATGGAGAAGGGGGAAAATTTAGGCTGAGGATCTGATCCATTTCTGCTTCCCTTCCAGCCCCCTTTGCTCTCCCTGGGCAGCACCACTGACCTCCCCCTGGGCTATGGAGGCACCTATGAGCGAGCCTGTGACGATGTGGTTCTGGCGGGACCCAACTGAGAGTGCCAAATCAGGATCAATTGCTCAAACAGGGCAGTCACAGCCCAAGGCTGGGGTTTTTCCACCTCTAAGGCAAACCAAACCAGCCAGACAAAAGACTTCGGTGTCACCCCTCTGGCTAACCGCAAGTCACACAAGCAATTTCCTTAGACACTCCAGTCTCCCAGTATCACCACCAGTCCCACACCAATTCTACATACAGACCAGTACACAGCCGAACTATTAATAATTTCAACTACAAACATGATACAGACATTACAGACAGC